>NW_027618600.1:0-67368 GCF_964187855.1 Myxine glutinosa | reverse complement strand
AGTGCGAAAAGTGGTTTTTCAACACTAACACAAGTGCGAAAAGTGGTTTTTCAACACTAACACAAGTGCGAAAAGTGTTTTTTCCACACTAATACAAGTGCAAAAGTGGTTTTCCTGCACCAACACAAGTGCGAAAAGTGGTTTTTTCAACACTAACACAAGTGCGAAAAGTGGTTTTTCAACACTAACACAAGTGCGAAAAGTGTTTTTTTCCAAACTAATACAAGTGCAAAAGTGGTTTCCTGCACCAACACAAGTGCGAAAAGTGGTTTTTCAACACTAACACAAGTGCGAAAAGTGGTTTTTCCACACTAATACAAGTGCAAAAGTGGTTTCCTGCACCAACACAAGTGCGAAAAGTGGTTTTTCAACACTAACACAAGTGCGAAAAGTGTTTTTCAACACTAACACAAGTGCAAAAAGTGGTTTTTCAACACTAACACAAGCGCGAAAAGTGGTTTTTCCACACTAATACAAGTGCAAAAGTGGTTTCCTGCACCAACACAAGCGCGAAAAGTGGTTTTTCAACACTAACACAAGTGCGAAAAGTGGTTTTTCAACACTAACACAAGTGCGAAAAGTGATTTTTCCACACTAATACAAGTGCAAAAGTGGTTTCCTGCACCAACACAAGTGCGAAAAGTGGTTTTTCAACACTAACACAAGTGCGAAAAGTGATTTTTCACACTAACACAAGTGCGAAAAGTGGTTTTTCAACACTAACACAAGTACGAAAAGTGGTTTATCCACACTAATACAAGTGCAAAAGTGGTTTCCTGCACCAACACAAGTGCGAAAAGTGGTTTTTCAACACTAACACAAGTGCGAAAAGTGGTTTTTCAACACTATCACAAGTGCAAAAAGTGTTTTTTCCACACCAACACAAGTGCGAAAAGTGGTTTTTCAACACTAACACAAGTGCGAAAAGTGGTTTCTCAACACTAACACAAGTGCGAAAAGTGGTTTTTCAACACTAACACAAGTGCGAAAAGTGTTTTTTCAACACTAACACAAGTGCGAAAAGTGGTTTTTCCACACTAATACAAGTGCAAAAGTGGTTCCTGCACCAACACAAGTGCGAAAAGTGGTTTTTCAACACTAACACAAGTGCGAAAAGTGGTTTTTCAACACTATCACATGTGCAAAAAGTGTTTTTTCCACACTAATACAAGTGCAAAAGTGGTTTCCTGCACCCACACAAGTGCGAAAAGTGGTTTTTCAACACTAACACAAGTGCGAAAAGTAGTTTTTCAACACTAACACAAGTGCGAAAAGTGGTTTTTCAACACTAACACAAGTGCGAAAAGTAGTTTTTCCACACTAATACAAGTGCAAAAGTGGTTTCCTGCACCAACACAAGTGCAAAAAGTGGTTTTTCAACACTAACACAAGTGCGAAAAGTGGTTTTTCAACACTAACACAAGTGCGAAAAGTGGTTTTTCCACACTAATACAAGTGCAAAAGTGGTTTCCTGCACCAACACAAGTGCGAAAAGTGGTTTTTCAACACTAACACAACTGCGAAAAGTGGTTTTTCAACACTATCACAAGTGCAAAAAGTGATTTTTCCACACTAATACAAGTGCAAAAGTGGTTCCCTGCACCTGCACCAACACAAGTGCGAAAAGTGGTTTTTCAACACTAACACAAGTGCGCAAAGTGGTTTTTCAACACTAACACAAGTGCGAAAAGTGGTTTTTCCACACTAATACAAGTGCAAAAGTGGTTTCCTGCACCAACACAAGTGCGAAAAGTGGTTTTTCAACACTAACACAAGTGCGAAAAGTGGTTTTTCAACACTATCAAGTGCAAAAAGTGTTTTTTCCACACTAATACAAGTGCGAAAAGTGGTTTCCTGCACCAACACAAGTGCGAAAAGTGGTTTTTCAACACTAACACAAGTGCGAGTAGTGGTTTTTCAACACTAACACAAGTGCGAAAAGTGGTTTTTCAACACTAACACAAGTGCGAAAAGTGGTTTTTCAACACTAACACAAGTGCGAAAAGTGTTTTTCCACACTAATACAAGTGCAAAAGTGGTTTCCTGCACCAACACAAGTGCGAAAAGTGGTTTTTCAACACTAACACAAGTGCGAAAAGTGGTTTTTCAACACTAACACAAGTGCGAAAAGTGGTTTTTCAACACTAACACAAGTGCGAAAAGTAGTTTTTCCACACTAATACAAGTGCAAAAGTGGTTTCCTGCACCAACACAAGTGCGAAAAGTGGTTTTTCAACACTAACACAAGTGCGAAAAGTGGTTTTTCCACACTAATACAAGTGCAAAAGTGGTTTCCTGCACCAACACAAGTGCGAAAAGTGGTTTTTCAACACTAACACAAGCGCAAAAAGTGTTTTTTCAACACTAACACTTGTGCGAAAAGTGGTTTTTCAACACTAACACACGTGCGAAAAGTGGTTTTTCCACACTAATACAAGTCTAAAAGTGGTTTCCTGCACCAACACAAGTGCGAAAAGTGGTTTTTCAACACTAACACAAGTGCGAAAAGTGTTTTTTCCACACTAATACAAGTGCAAAAGTGGTTTCCTGCACCCACACAAGTGCGAAAAGTGGTTTTTCAACACTAACACAAATGCAAAAAGTGGTTTTTCAACACTAACACAAGTGCGAAAAGTGGTTTTTCCACACTAATACAAGTGCAAAAGTGGTTTCCTGCACCAACACAAGTGTGAAAAGTGGTTTTTCAACAATAGCACAAGTGCGAAAAGTGGTTTTTCAACACTAACACAAGTGCGAAAAGTGTTTTTTCCACACTAATACAAGTGCAAAAGTGGTTTCCTGCACCAACACAAGTGCGAAAAGTGGTTTTTCAACACTTTCACAAGTGCAAAAAGTGTTTTTTCCACACTAATACAAGTGCAAAAGTGGTTTTTCCACACTAATACAAGTGCAAAAGTGGTTTCCTGCACCAAGACAAGTGCGAAAAGTGGTTTTTCAACACTAACACAAGTGCGAAAAGTGGTTTTTCCACACTAATACAAGTGCAAAAGTGGTTTCCTGCACCAACACAAGTGTGAAAAGTGTTTTTTCAACACTATCACAAGTGCGAAAAGTGGTTTTTCAACACTATCACAAGTGCAAAAAGTGTTTTTTCCACACTAATACAAGTGCAAAAGTGGTTTCATGCACCAACACAAGTGCGAAAAGTGGTTTTTCAACACTAACACAAGTGCGAAAAGTGGTTTTTCAACACTATCACAAGTGCAAAAAGTGTATTTTCCACACTAATACAAGTGCAAAAGTGGTTTCCTGCACCAACACAAGTGCAAAAAAGTGGTTTTTCAACACGAACACAAGTGCGAAAAGTGGTTTTTCAACACTAACACAAGTGCGAAAAGTGGTTTTTCAACACTAATACAAGTGCAAAAGTGGTTTCCTGCACCAACAAAAGTGCAAAATGTGGTTTTTCAACACTAGCACAAGTGCGAAAAGTGGTTTTTCAACACTATCACAAGTGCAAAAAGTGTGTTTTCCACACTAATACAAGTGCAAAAGTGGTTTTCCTGCACCAACACAAGTGCGAAAAGTGGTTTTTCAACACTAACACAAGTGCGAAAAGTGGTTTTTCAACACTAACACAAGTGTGAAAAGTGTTTTTTCCAAACTAATACAAGTGCAAAAGTGGTTTCCTGCACCAACACAAGTGCGAAAAGTGGTTTTTCAACACTAACACAAGTGCGAAAAGTGGTTTTTCCACACTAATACAAGTGCAAAAGTGGTTTCCTGCACCAACACAAGTGCGAAAAGTGGTTTTTCAACACTAACACAAGTGCGAAAAGTGGTTTTTCAACACTAACACAAGTGCAAAAAGTGGTTTTTCAACACTAACACAAGCGCGAAAAGTGGTTTTTCCACACTAATACAAGTGCAAAAGTGGTTTCCTGCACCAACACAAGCGCGAAAAGTGGTTTTTCAACACTAACACAAGTGCGAAAAGTGGTTTTTCAACACTAACACAAGTGCGAAAAGTGATTTTTCCACACTAATACAAGTGCAAAAGTGGTTTCCTGCACCAACACAAGTGCGAAAAGTGGTTTTTCAACACTAACACAACTGCGAAAAGTGGTTTTTCAACACTATCACAAGTGCAAAAAGTGATTTTTCCACACTAATACAAGTGCAAAAGTGGTTTCCTGCACCTGCACCAACACAAGTGCGAAAAGTGGTTTTTCAACACTAACACAAGTGCGCAAAGTGGTTTTTCAACACTAACACAAGTGCGAAAAGTGGTTTTTCCACACTAATACAAGTGCAAAAGTGGTTTCCTGCACCAACACTAGGTGCGAAAAGTGGTTTTTCAACACTAACACAAGTGCGCAAAGTGGTTTTTCAACACTAACACAAGTGCGAAAAGTGGTTTTTCCACACTAATACAAGTGCAAAAGTGGTTTCCTGCACCAACACAAGTGCGAAAAGTGGTTTTTCAACACTAACACAAGTGCGAAAAGTGGTTTTTCAACACTATCAAGTGCAAAAAGTGTTTTTTCCACACTAATACAAGTGCGAAAAGTGGTTTCCTGCACCAACACAAGTGCGAAAAGTGGTTTTTCAACACTAACACAAGTGCGAATAGTGGTTTTTCAACACTAACACAAGTGCGAAAAGTGGTTTTTCAACACTAACACAAGTGCGAAAAGTGGTTTTTCAACACTAACACAAGTGCGAAAAGTGTTTTTTCCACACTAATACAAGTGCAAAAGTGGTTTCCTGCACCAACACAAGTGCGAAAAGTGGTTTTTCAACACTAACACAAGTGCGAAAAGTGGTTTTTCAACACTAACACAAGTGCGAAAAGTGGTTTTTCAACACTAACACAAGTGCGAAAAGTAGTTTTACCACACGAATACAAGTGCAAAAGTGGTTTCCTGCACCAACACAAGTGCGAAAAGTGGTTTTTCAACACTAACACAAGTGCGAAAGGTGGTTTTTCCACACTAATACAAGTGCAAAAGTGGTTTCCTGCACCAACACAAGTGCGAAAAGTGGTTTTTCAACACTAACACAAGTGCGAAAAGTGGTTTTTCAACACTAACACTTGTGCGAAAAGTGGTTTTTCAACACTAACACAAGTGCGAAAAGTGGTTTTTCCACACTAATACAAGTCTAAAAGTGGTTTCCTGCACCAACACAAGTGCGAAAAGTGGTTTTTCAACACTAACACAAGTGCGAAAAGTGGTTTTTCAACACTAACACAAGTGCGAAAAGTGGTTTTTCAACACTAACAAAAGTGCGAAAAGTGGTTTTTCAACACTAACACAAGTGCGAAAAGTGTTTTTTCCACACTAATACAAGTGCAAAAGTGGTTTCCTGCACCAACACAAGTGCGAAAAGTGGTTTTTCAACACTATCACAAGTGCAAAAAGTGTATTTTCCACACTAACACAAGTGCAAAAGTGGTTTCCTGCACCAACACAAGTGCAGAAAAGTGGTTTTTCAACACTAACAAAAGTGCGAAAAGTGGTTTTTCAACACTAACACAAGTGCGAAAAGTGGTTTTTCCACACTAATACAAGTGCAAAAGTGGTTTCCTGCACCAACACAAGTGTGAAAAGTGGTTTTTCAACAATAGCACAAGTGCGAAAAGTGGTTTTTCAACACTAACACAAGTGCGAAAAGTGTTTTTTCCACACTAATACAAGTGCAAAAGTGGTTTCCTGCACCAACACAAGTGCGAAAAGTGGTTTTTCAACACTTTCACAAGTGCAAAAGGTGTTTTTTCCACACTAATACAAGTGCAAAAGTGGTTTTTCCACACTAATACAAGTGCAAAAGTGGTTTCCTGCACCAAGACAAGTGCGAAAAGTGGTTTTTCAACACTAACACAAGTGCGAAAAGTGGTTTTTCCACACTAATACAAGTGCAAAAGTGGTTTCCTGCACCAACACAAGTGTGAAAAGTGTTTTTTCAACACTATCACAAGTGCGAAAAGTGGTTTTTCAACACTATCACAAGTGCAAAAAGTGTTTTTTCCACACTAATACAAGTGCAAAAGTGGTTTCATGCACCAACACAAGTGCGAAAAGTGGTTTTTCAACACTAACACAAGTGCGAAAAGTGGTTTTTCAACACTATCACAAGTGCAAAAAGTGTATTTTCCACACTAATACAAGTGCAAAAGTGGTTTCCTGCACCAACACAAGTGCAAAAAAGTGGTTTTTCAACACGAACACAAGTGCGAAAAGTGGTTTTTCAACACTAACACAAGTGCGAAAAGTGGTTTTTCAACACTAATACAAGTGCAAAAGTGGTTTCCTGCACCAACAAAAGTGCAAAATGTGGTTTTTCAACACTAGCACAAGTGCGAAAAGTGGTTTTTCAACACTATCACAAGTGCAAAAAGTGTGTTTTCCACACTAATACAAGTGCAAAAGTGGTTTTCCTGCACCAACACAAGTGCGAAAAGTGGTTTTTCAACACTAACACAAGTGCGAAAAGTGGTTTTTCAACACTAACACAAGTGTGAAAAGTGTTTTTTCCAAACTAATACAAGTGCAAAAGTGGTTTCCTGCACCAACACAAGTGCGAAAAGTGGTTTTTCAACACTAACACAAGTGCGAAAAGTGGTTTTCCACACTAATACAAGTGCAAAAGTGGTTTCCTGCACCAACACAAGTGCGAAAAGTGGTTTTTCAACACTAACACAAGTGCGAAAAGTGGTTTTTCAACACTAACACAAGTGCAAAAAGTGGTTTTTCAACACTAACACAAGCGCGAAAAGTGGTTTTTCCACACTAATACAAGTGCAAAAGTGGTTTCCTGCACCAACACAAGCGCGAAAAGTGGTTTTTCAACACTAACACAAGTGCGAAAAGTGGTTTTTCAACACTAACACAAGTGCGAAAAGTGATTTTTCCACACTAATACAAGTGCAAAAGTGGTTTCCTGCACCAACACAAGTGCGAAAAGTGGTTTTTCAACACTAACACAACTGCGAAAAGTGGTTTTTCAACACTATCACAAGTGCAAAAAGTGATTTTTCCACACTAATACAAGTGCAAAAGTGGTTTCCTGCACCTGCACCAACACAAGTGCGAAAAGTGGTTTTTCAACACTAACACAAGTGCGCAAAGTGGTTTTTCAACACTAACACAAGTGCGAAAAGTGGTTTTTCCACACTAATACAAGTGCAAAAGTGGTTTCCTGCACCAACACTAGGTGCGAAAAGTGGTTTTTCAACACTAACACAAGTGCGAAAAGTGGTTTTTCAACACTATCAAGTGCAAAAAGTGTTTTTTCCACACTAATACAAGTGCGAAAAGTGGTTTCCTGCACCAACACAAGTGCGAAAAGTGGTTTTTCAACACTAACACAAGTGCGAATAGTGGTTTTTCAACACTAACACAAGTGCGAAAAGTGGTTTTTCAACACTAACACAAGTGCGAAAAGTGGTTTTTCAACACTAACACAAGTGCGAAAAGTGTTTTTTCCACACTAATACAAGTGCAAAAGTGGTTTCCTGCACCAACACAAGTGCGAAAAGTGGTTTTTCAACACTAACACAAGTGCGAATAGTGGTTTTTCAACACTAACACAAGTGCGAAAAGTGGTTTTTCAACACTAACACAAGTGCGAAAAGTGGTTTTTCAACACTAACACAAGTGCGAAAAGTGTTTTTTCCACACTAATACAAGTGCAAAAGTGGTTTTCCTGCACCAACACAAGTGCGAAAAGTGGTTTTTCAACACTAACACAAGTGCGAAAAGTGGTTTTTCAACACTAACACAAGTGCGAAAAGTGTTTTTTCCAAACTAATACAAGTGCAAAAGTGGTTTCCTGCACCAACACAAGTGCGAAAAGTGGTTTTTCAACACTAACACAAGTGCGAAAAGTGGTTTTTCCACACTAATACAAGTGCAAAAGTGGTTTCCTGCACCAACACAAGTGCGAAAAGTGGTTTTTCAACACTAACACAAGTGCGAAAAGTGGTTTTTCAACACTAACACAAGTGCAAAAAGTGGTTTTTCAACACTAACACAAGCGCGAAAAGTGGTTTTTCCACACTAATACAAGTGCAAAAGTGGTTTCCTGCACCAACACAAGCGCGAAAAGTGGTTTTTCAACACTAACACAAGTGCGAAAAGTGGTTTTTCAACACTAACACAAGTGCGAAAAGTGATTTTTCCACACTAATACAAGTGCAAAAGTGGTTTCCTGCACCAACACAAGTGCGAAAAGTGGTTTTTCAACACTAACACAAGTGCGAAAAGTGATTTTTCAACACTAACACAAGTGCGAAAAGTGGTTTTTCAACACTAACACAAGTACGAAAAGTGGTTTATCCACACTAATACAAGTGCAAAAGTGGTTTCCTGCACCAACACAAGTGCGAAAAGTGGTTTTTCAACACTAACACAAGTGCGAAAAGTGGTTTTTCAACACTATCACAAGTGCAAAAAGTGTTTTTTCCACACCAACACAAGTGCGAAAAGTGGTTTTTCAACACTAACACAAGTGCGAAAAGTGGTTTCTCAACACTAACACAAGTGCGAAAAGTGGTTTTTCAACACTAACACAAGTGCGAAAAGTGTTTTTTCAACACTAACACAAGTGCGAAAAGTGGTTTTTCCACACTAATACAAGTGCAAAAGTGGTTCCTGCACCAACACAAGTGCGAAAAGTGGTTTTTCAACACTAACACAAGTGCGAAAAGTGGTTTTTCAACACTATCACATGTGCAAAAAGTGTTTTTTCCACACTAATACAAGTGCAAAAGTGGTTTCCTGCACCCACACAAGTGCGAAAAGTGGTTTTTCAACACTAACACAAGTGCGAAAAGTAGTTTTTCAACACTAACACAAGTGCGAAAAGTGGTTTTTCAACACTAACACAAGTGCGAAAAGTAGTTTTTCCACACTAATACAAGTGCAAAAGTGGTTTCCTGCACCAACACAAGTGCAAAAAGTGGTTTTTCAACACTAACACAAGTGCGAAAAGTGGTTTTTCAACACTAACACAAGTGCGAAAAGTGGTTTTTCCACACTAATACAAGTGCAAAAGTGGTTTCCTGCACCAACACAAGTGCGAAAAGTGGTTTTTCAACACTAACACAACTGCGAAAAGTGGTTTTTCAACACTATCACAAGTGCAAAAAGTGATTTTTCCACACTAATACAAGTGCAAAAGTGGTTCCCTGCACCTGCACCAACACAAGTGCGAAAAGTGGTTTTTCAACACTAACACAAGTGCGCAAAGTGGTTTTTCAACACTAACACAAGTGCGAAAAGTGGTTTTTCCACACTAATACAAGTGCAAAAGTGGTTTCCTGCACCAACACAAGTGCGAAAAGTGGTTTTTCAACACTAACACAAGTGCGAAAAGTGGTTTTTCAACACTATCAAGTGCAAAAAGTGTTTTTTCCACACTAATACAAGTGCGAAAAGTGGTTTCCTGCACCAACACAAGTGCGAAAAGTGGTTTTTCAACACTAACACAAGTGCGAGTAGTGGTTTTTCAACACTAACACAAGTGCGAAAAGTGGTTTTTCAACACTAACACAAGTGCGAAAAGTGGTTTTTCAACACTAACACAAGTGCGAAAAGTGTTTTTCCACACTAATACAAGTGCAAAAGTGGTTTCCTGCACCAACACAAGTGCGAAAAGTGGTTTTTCAACACTAACACAAGTGCGAAAAGTGGTTTTTCAACACTAACACAAGTGCGAAAAGTGGTTTTTCAACACTAACACAAGTGCGAAAAGTAGTTTTTCCACACTAATACAAGTGCAAAAGTGGTTTCCTGCACCAACACAAGTGCGAAAAGTGGTTTTTCAACACTAACACAAGTGCGAAAAGTGGTTTTTCCACACTAATACAAGTGCAAAAGTGGTTTCCTGCACCAACACAAGTGCGAAAAGTGGTTTTTCAACACTAACACAAGCGCAAAAAGTGTTTTTTCAACACTAACACTTGTGCGAAAAGTGGTTTTTCAACACTAACACACGTGCGAAAAGTGGTTTTTCCACACTAATACAAGTCTAAAAGTGGTTTCCTGCACCAACACAAGTGCGAAAAGTGGTTTTTCAACACTAACACAAGTGCGAAAAGTGTTTTTTCCACACTAATACAAGTGCAAAAGTGGTTTCCTGCACCCACACAAGTGCGAAAAGTGGTTTTTCAACACTAACACAAATGCAAAAAGTGGTTTTTCAACACTAACACAAGTGCGAAAAGTGGTTTTTCCACACTAATACAAGTGCAAAAGTGGTTTCCTGCACCAACACAAGTGTGAAAAGTGGTTTTTCAACAATAGCACAAGTGCGAAAAGTGGTTTTTCAACACTAACACAAGTGCGAAAAGTGTTTTTTCCACACTAATACAAGTGCAAAAGTGGTTTCCTGCACCAACACAAGTGCGAAAAGTGGTTTTTCAACACTTTCACAAGTGCAAAAAGTGTTTTTTCCACACTAATACAAGTGCAAAAGTGGTTTTTCCACACTAATACAAGTGCAAAAGTGGTTTCCTGCACCAAGACAAGTGCGAAAAGTGGTTTTTCAACACTAACACAAGTGCGAAAAGTGGTTTTTCCACACTAATACAAGTGCAAAAGTGGTTTCCTGCACCAACACAAGTGTGAAAAGTGTTTTTTCAACACTATCACAAGTGCGAAAAGTGGTTTTTCAACACTATCACAAGTGCAAAAAGTGTTTTTTCCACACTAATACAAGTGCAAAAGTGGTTTCATGCACCAACACAAGTGCGAAAAGTGGTTTTTCAACACTAACACAAGTGCGAAAAGTGGTTTTTCAACACTATCACAAGTGCAAAAAGTGTATTTTCCACACTAATACAAGTGCAAAAGTGGTTTCCTGCACCAACACAAGTGCAAAAAAGTGGTTTTTCAACACGAACACAAGTGCGAAAAGTGGTTTTTCAACACTAACACAAGTGCGAAAAGTGGTTTTTCAACACTAATACAAGTGCAAAAGTGGTTTCCTGCACCAACAAAAGTGCAAAATGTGGTTTTTCAACACTAGCACAAGTGCGAAAAGTGGTTTTTCAACACTATCACAAGTGCAAAAAGTGTGTTTTCCACACTAATACAAGTGCAAAAGTGGTTTTCCTGCACCAACACAAGTGCGAAAAGTGGTTTTTCAACACTAACACAAGTGCGAAAAGTGGTTTTTCAACACTAACACAAGTGTGAAAAGTGTTTTTTCCAAACTAATACAAGTGCAAAAGTGGTTTCCTGCACCAACACAAGTGCGAAAAGTGGTTTTTCAACACTAACACAAGTGCGAAAAGTGGTTTTTCCACACTAATACAAGTGCAAAAGTGGTTTCCTGCACCAACACAAGTGCGAAAAGTGGTTTTTCAACACTAACACAAGTGCGAAAAGTGGTTTTTCAACACTAACACAAGTGCAAAAAGTGGTTTTTCAACACTAACACAAGCGCGAAAAGTGGTTTTTCCACACTAATACAAGTGCAAAAGTGGTTTCCTGCACCAACACAAGCGCGAAAAGTGGTTTTTCAACACTAACACAAGTGCGAAAAGTGGTTTTTCAACACTAACACAAGTGCGAAAAGTGATTTTTCCACACTAATACAAGTGCAAAAGTGGTTTCCTGCACCAACACAAGTGCGAAAAGTGGTTTTTCAACACTAACACAACTGCGAAAAGTGGTTTTTCAACACTATCACAAGTGCAAAAAGTGATTTTTCCACACTAATACAAGTGCAAAAGTGGTTTCCTGCACCTGCACCAACACAAGTGCGAAAAGTGGTTTTTCAACACTAACACAAGTGCGCAAAGTGGTTTTTCAACACTAACACAAGTGCGAAAAGTGGTTTTTCCACACTAATACAAGTGCAAAAGTGGTTTCCTGCACCAACACTAGGTGCGAAAAGTGGTTTTTCAACACTAACACAAGTGCGCAAAGTGGTTTTTCAACACTAACACAAGTGCGAAAAGTGGTTTTTCCACACTAATACAAGTGCAAAAGTGGTTTCCTGCACCAACACAAGTGCGAAAAGTGGTTTTTCAACACTAACACAAGTGCGAAAAGTGGTTTTTCAACACTATCAAGTGCAAAAAGTGTTTTTTCCACACTAATACAAGTGCGAAAAGTGGTTTCCTGCACCAACACAAGTGCGAAAAGTGGTTTTTCAACACTAACACAAGTGCGAATAGTGGTTTTTCAACACTAACACAAGTGCGAAAAGTGGTTTTTCAACACTAACACAAGTGCGAAAAGTGGTTTTTCAACACTAACACAAGTGCGAAAAGTGTTTTTTCCACACTAATACAAGTGCAAAAGTGGTTTCCTGCACCAACACAAGTGCGAAAAGTGGTTTTTCAACACTAACACAAGTGCGAAAAGTGGTTTTTCAACACTAACACAAGTGCGAAAAGTGGTTTTTCAACACTAACACAAGTGCGAAAAGTAGTTTTACCACACGAATACAAGTGCAAAAGTGGTTTCCTGCACCAACACAAGTGCGAAAAGTGGTTTTTCAACACTAACACAAGTGCGAAAGGTGGTTTTTCCACACTAATACAAGTGCAAAAGTGGTTTCCTGCACCAACACAAGTGCGAAAAGTGGTTTTTCAACACTAACACAAGTGCGAAAAGTGGTTTTTCAACACTAACACTTGTGCGAAAAGTGGTTTTTCAACACTAACACAAGTGCGAAAAGTGGTTTTTCCACACTAATACAAGTCTAAAAGTGGTTTCCTGCACCAACACAAGTGCGAAAAGTGGTTTTTCAACACTAACACAAGTGCGAAAAGTGGTTTTTCAACACTAACACAAGTGCGAAAAGTGGTTTTTCAACACTAACAAAAGTGCGAAAAGTGGTTTTTCAACACTAACACAAGTGCGAAAAGTGTTTTTTCCACACTAATACAAGTGCAAAAGTGGTTTCCTGCACCAACACAAGTGCGAAAAGTGGTTTTTCAACACTATCACAAGTGCAAAAAGTGTATTTTCCACACTAACACAAGTGCAAAAGTGGTTTCCTGCACCAACACAAGTGCAAAAAAGTGGTTTTTCAACACGAACACAAGTGCGAAAAGTGGTTTTTCAACACTAACGCAAGTGCGAAAAGTGGTTTTTCAACACTAATACAAGTGCAAAAGTGGTTTCCTGCACCAACAAAAGTGCAAAATGTGGTTTTTCAACACTAACACAAGTGCGAAAAGTGGTTTTTCAACACTATCACAAGTGCAAAAAGTGTGTTTTCCACACTAATACAAGTGCAAAAGTGGTTTTCCTGCACCAACACAAGTGCGAAAAGTGGTTTTTCAACACTAACACAAGTGCGAAAAGTGGTTTTTCAACACTAACACAAGTGCGAAAAGTGTTTTTTCCAAACTAATACAAGTGCAAAAGTGGTTTCCTGCACCAACACAAGTGCGAAAAGTGGTTTTTCAACACTAACACAAGTGCGAAAAGTGGTTTTTCCACACTACTACAAGTGCAAAAGTGGTTTCCTGCACCAACACAAGTGCGAAAAGTGGTTTTTCAACACTAACACAAGTGCGAAAAGTGGTTTTTCAACACTAACACAAGTGCAAAAAGTGGTTTTTCAACACTAACACAAGCGCGAAAAGTGGTTTTTCCACACTAATACAAGTGCAAAAGTGGTTTCCTGCACCAACACAAGCGCGAAAAGTGGTTTTTCAACACTAACACAAGTGCGAAAAGTGGTTTTTCAACACTAACACAAGTGCGAAAAGTGATTTTTCCACACTAATACAAGTGCAAAAGTGGTTTCCTGCACCAACACAAGTGCGAAAAGTGGTTTTTCAACACTAACACAACTGCGAAAAGTGGTTTTTCAACACTATCACAAGTGCAAAAAGTGATTTTTCCACACTAATACAAGTGCAAAAGTGGTTTCCTGCACCTGCACCAACACAAGTGCGAAAAGTGGTTTTTCAACACTAACACAAGTGCGCAAAGTGGTTTTTCAACACTAACACAAGTGCGAAAAGTGGTTTTTCCACACTAATACAAGTGCAAAAGTGGTTTCCTGCACCAACACTAGGTGCGAAAAGTGGTTTTTCAACACTAACACAAGTGCGAAAAGTGGTTTTTCAACACTATCAAGTGCAAAAAGTGTTTTTTCCACACTAATACAAGTGCGAAAAGTGGTTTCCTGCACCAACACAAGTGCGAAAAGTGGTTTTTCAACACTAACACAAGTGCGAATAGTGGTTTTTCAACACTAACACAAGTGCGAATAGTGGTTTTTCAACACTAACACAAGTGCGAAAAGTGGTTTTTCAACACTAACACAAGTGCGAAAAGTGTTTTTTCCACACTAATACAAGTGCAAAAGTGGTTTCCTGCACCAACACAAGTGCGAAAAGTGGTTTTTCAACACTAACACAAGTGCGAAAAGTGGTTTTTCAACACTAACACAAGTGCGAAAAGTGGTTTTTCAACACTAACACAAGTGCGAAAAGTAGTTTTTCCACACTAATACAAGTGCAAAAGTGGTTTCCTGCACCAACACAAGTGCGAAAAGTGGTTTTTCAACACTAACACAAGTGCGAAAAGTGGTTTTTCCACACTAATACAAGTGCAAAAGTGGTTTCCTGCACCAACACAAGTGCGAAAAGTGGTTTTTCAACACCAACACAAGTGCAAAAAGTGGTTTTTCAACACTAACACTTGTGCGAAAAGTGGTTTTTCAACACTAACACAAGTGCGAAAAGTGGTTTTTCCACACTAATACAAGTCTAAAAGTGGTTTCCTGCACCAACACAAGTGCGAAAAGTGGTTTTTCAACACTAACACAAGTGCGAAAAGTGGTTTTTCAACACTAACACAAGTGCGAAAAGTGGTTTTTCAACACTAACAAAAGTGCGAAAAGTGGTTTTTCAACACTAACACAAGTGCGAAAAGTGTTTTTTTCCACACTAATACAAGTGCAAAAGTGGTTTCCTGCACCAACACAAGTGCGAAAAGTGGTTTTTCAACACTAACACAAGTGCGAAAAGTGATTTTTCAACACTAACACAAGTGCGAAAAGTGGTTTTTCAACACTAACACAAGTACGAAAAGTGGTTTTTCCACACTAACACAAGTGCGAAAAGTGGTTTTTGAACACTAACACATGTGCGAAAAGTGGTTTTTCAACACTAACACAAGTGCGAAAAGTGGTTTTTCAACACTATCACAAGTGCAAAAAGTGTTTTTTCCACACCAACACAAGTGCGAAAAGTGGTTTTTCAACACTAACACAAGTGCGAAAAGTGGTTTCTCAACACTAACACAAGTGCGAAAAGTGGTTTTTCAACACTAACACAAGTGCAAAAAGTGTTTTTTCAACACTAAAACAAGTGCGAAAAGTGGTTTTTCCACACTAATACAAGTGCAAAAGTGGTTTCCTGCACCAACACAAGTGCGAAAAGTGGTTTTTCAACACTAACACAAGTGCGAAAAGTGGTTTTTCAACACTATCACATGTGCAAAAAGTGTTTTTTCCACACTAATACAAGTGCAAAAGTGGTTTCCTGCACCCACACAAGTGCGAAAAGTGGTTTTTCAACACTAACACAAGTGCAAAAAGTGGTTTTTCAACACTAACACAAGTGCGAAAAGTGGTTTTTCCTCACTAATACAAGTGCAAAAGTGGTTTCCTGCACCAACACAAGTGTGAAAAGTGGTTTTTCAACAATAACACAAGTGCGAAAAGTGGTTTTTCAACACTAACACAAGTGCGAAAAGTGTTTTTTCCACACTAATACAAGTGCAAAAGTGGTTTCCTGCACCAACACAAGTGCGAAAAGTGGTTTTTCAACACTTTCACAAGTGCAAAAAGTGTTTTTTCCACACTAATACAAGTGCAAAAGTGGTTTTTCCACACTAATACAAGTGCAAAAGTGGTTTCCTGCACCAAGACAAGTGCGAAAAGTGGTTTTTCAACACTAACACAAGTGCGAAAAGTGGTTTTTCCACACTAATACAAGTGCAAAAGTGGTTTCCTGCACCAACACAAGTGTGAAAAGTGTTTTTTCAACACTATCACAAGTGCGAAAAGTGGTTTTTCAACACTATCACAAGTGCAAAAAGTGTTTTTTCCACACTAATACAAGTGCAAAAGTGGTTTCATGCACCAACACAAGTGCGAAAAGTGGTTTTTCAACACTAACACAAGTGCGAAAAGTGGTTTTTCAACACTATCACAAGTGCAAAAAGTGTATTTTCCACACTAATACAAGTGCAAAAGTGGTTTCCTGCACCAACACAAGTGCAAAAAAGTGGTTTTTCAACACTAACACAAGTGCGAAAAGTGGTTTTTCAACACTAACACAAGTGCGAAAAGTGGTTTTTCAACACTATCACAAGTGCAAAAAGTGTGTTTTCCACACTAATACAAGTGCAAAAGTGGTTTTCCTGCACCAACACAGGTGCGAAAAGTGGTTTTTCAACACTAACACAAGTGCGAAAAGTGGTTTTTCAAAACTAACACAAGTGCGAAAAGTGTTTTTTCCAAACTAATACAAGTGCAAAAGTGGTTTCCTGCACCAACACAAGTGCGAAAAGTGGTTTTTCAACACTAACACAAGTGCGAAAAGTGGTTTTTCCACACTACTACAAGTGCAAAAGTGGTTTCCTGCACCAACACAAGTGCGAAAAGTGGTTTTTCAACACTAACATAAGTGCGAAAAGTGGTTTTTCAACACTAACACAAGTGCAAAAAGTGGTTTTTCAACACTAACACAAGCGCGAAAAGTGGTTTTTCCACACTAATACAAGTGCAAAAGTGGTTTCCTGCACCAACACAAGCGCGAAAAGTGGTTTTTCAACACTAACACAAGTGCGAAAAGTGGTTTTTCAACACTAACACAAGTGCGAAAAGTGATTTTTCCACACTAATACAAGTGCAAAAGTGGTTTCCTGCACCTGCACCAACACAAGTGCGAAAAGTGGTTTTTCAACACTAACACAAGTGCGAAAAGTGGTTTTTCAACACTAACACAAGTGCAAAAAGTGATTTTTCCACACTAATACAAGTGCAAAAGTGGTTTCCTGCACCTGCACCAACACAAGTGCGAAAAGTGGTTTTTCAACACTAACACAAGTGCGCAAAGTGGTTTTTCAACACTAACACAAGTGCGAAAAGTGGTTTTTCCACACTAATACAAGTGCAAAAGTGGTTTCCTGCACCAACACTAGGTGCGAAAAGTGGTTTTTCAACACTAACACAAGTGCGAAAAGTGGTTTTTCAACACTATCAAGTGCAAAAAGTGTTTTTTCCACACTAATACAAGTGCGAAAAGTGGTTTCCTGCACCAACACAAGTGCGAAAAGTGGTTTTTCAACACTAACACAAGTGCGAATAGTGGTTTTTCAACACTAACACAAGTGCGAATAGTGGTTTTTCAACACTAACACAAGTGCGAAAAGTGGTTTTTCAACACTAACACAAGTGCGAAAAGTGTTTTTTCCACACTAATACAAGTGCAAAAGTGGTTTCCTGCACCAACACAAGTGCGAAAAGTGGTTTTTCAACACTAACACAAGTGCGAAAAGTGGTTTTTCAACACTAACACAAGTGCGAAAAGTGGTTTTTCAACACTAACACAAGTGCGAAAAGTAGTTTTTCCACACTAATACAAGTGCAAAAGTGGTTTCCTGCACCAACACAAGTGCGAAAAGTGGTTTTTCAACACTAACACAAGTGCGAAAAGTGGTTTTTCCACACTAATACAAGTGCAAAAGTGGTTTCCTGCACCAACACAAGTGCGAAAAGTGGTTTTTCAACACCAACACAAGTGCAAAAAGTGGTTTTTCAACACTAACACTTGTGCGAAAAGTGGTTTTTCAACACTAACACAAGTGCGAAAAGTGGTTTTTCCACACTAATACAAGTCTAAAAGTGGTTTCCTGCACCAACACAAGTGCGAAAAGTGGTTTTTCAACACTAACACAAGTGCGAAAAGTGGTTTTTCAACACTAACACAAGTGCGAAAAGTGGTTTTTCAACACTAACAAAAGTGCGAAAAGTGATTTTTCAACACTAACACAAGTGCGAAAAGTGGTTTTTCAACACTAACACAAGTACGAAAAGTGGTTTTTCCACACTAACACAAGTGCGAAAAGTGGTTTTTCAACACTAACACAAGTGCGAAAAGTGGTTTTTCAACACTAACACAAGTGCGAAAAGTGGTTTTTCAACACTATCACAAGTGCAAAAAGTGTTTTTTCCACACCAACACAAGTGCGAAAAGTGGTTTTTCAACACTAACACAAGTGCGAAAAGTGGTTTCTCAACACTAACACAAGTGCGAAAAGTGGTTTTTCAACACTAACACAAGTGCAAAAAGTGTTTTTTCAACACTAAAACAAGTGCGAAAAGTGGTTTTTCCACACTAATACAAGTGCAAAAGTGGTTTCCTGCACCAACACAAGTGCGAAAAGTGGTTTTTCAACACTAACACAAGTGCGAAAAGTGGTTTTTCAACACTATCACATGTGCAAAAAGTGTTTTTTCCACACTAATACAAGTGCAAAAGTGGTTTCCTGCACCCACACAAGTGCGAAAAGTGGTTTTTCAACACTAACACAAGTGCAAAAAGTGGTTTTTCAACACTAACACAAGTGCGAAAAGTGGTTTTTCCTCACTAATACAAGTGCAAAAGTGGTTTCCTGCACCAACACAAGTGTGAAAAGTGGTTTTTCAACAATAACACAAGTGCGAAAAGTGGTTTTTCAACACTAACACAAGTGCGAAAAGTGTTTTTTCCACACTAATACAAGTGCAAAAGTGGTTTCCTGCACCAACACAAGTGCGAAAAGTGGTTTTTCAACACTTTCACAAGTGCAAAAAGTGTTTTTTCCACACTAATACAAGTGCAAAAGTGGTTTTTCCACACTAATACAAGTGCAAAAGTGGTTTCCTGCACCAAGACAAGTGCGAAAAGTGGTTTTTCAACACTAACACAAGTGCGAAAAGTGGTTTTTCCACACTAATACAAGTGCAAAAGTGGTTTCCTGCACCAACACAAGTGTGAAAAGTGTTTTTTCAACACTATCACAAGTGCGAAAAGTGGTTTTTCAACACTATCACAAGTGCAAAAAGTGTTTTTTCCACACTAATACAAGTGCAAAAGTGGTTTCATGCACCAACACAAGTGCGAAAAGTGGTTTTTCAACACTAACACAAGTGCGAAAAGTGGTTTTTCAACACTATCACAAGTGCAAAAAGTGTATTTTCCACACTAATACAAGTGCAAAAGTGGTTTCCTGCACCAACACAAGTGCAAAAAAGTGGTTTTTCAACACTAACACAAGTGCGAAAAGTGGTTTTTCAACACTAACACAAGTGCGAAAAGTGGTTTTTCAACACTAATACAAGTGCAAAAGTGGTTTCCTGCACCAACAAAAGTGCAAAATGTGGTTTTTCAACACTAACACAAGTGCGAAAAGTGGTTTTTCAACACTATCACAAGTGCAAAAAGTGTTTTTTCCACACTAATACAAGTGCAAAAGTGGTTTTCCTGCACCAACACAAGTGCGAAAAGTGGTTTTTCAACACTAACACAAGTGCGAAAAGTGGTTTTTCAACACTAACACAAGTGCGAAAAGTGTTTTTTCCACACTAATACAAGTGCAAAAGTGGTTTCCTGCACCAACACAAGTGTGAAAAGTGGTTTTTCAACACTAACACAAGTGCGAAAAGTGGTTTTTCCACACTAATACAAGTGCAAAAGTGGTTTCCTGCACCAACACAAGTGCGAAAAGTGGTTTTTCAACACTAACACAAGTGCGAAAAGTGGTTTTTCAACACTAACACAAGTGCGAAAAGTGGTTTTTCAACACTAACACAAGCGCGAAAAGTGGTTTTTCCACACTAATACAAGTGCAAAAGTGGTTTCCTGCACCAACACAAGTGCGGTAAGTGGTTTTTCAACACTAACACAAGTGCGAAAAGTGGTTTTTCTACACTAACACAAGTGCGAAAAGTGGTTTTTCCACACTAATACAAGTGCAAAAGTGGTTTCCTGCACCAACACAAGTGCGAAAAGTGGTTTTTCCACACTAATACAAGTGCAAAAGTGGTTTCCTGCACCAACACAAGTGCGAAAAGTGGTTTTTCAACACTAACACAAGTGCGAAAAGTGGTTTTTCCACACTAATACAAGTGCAAAAGTGGTTTCCTGCACCAACACAAGTGCGAAAAGTGGTTTTTCAACACAAACACAACTGCGAAAAGTGGTTTTTCTACACTATCACAAGTGCAAAAAGTGATTTTTCCACACTAATACAAGTGCAAAAGTGGTTTCCTGCACCTGCACCAACACAAGTGCGAAAAGTGGTTTTTCAACACTAACACAAGTGCGCAAAGTGGTTTTTCAACACTAACACAAGTGCGAAAAGTGGTTTTTCCACACTAATACAAGTGCAAAAGTGGTTTCCTGCACCAACACAAGTGCGAAAAGTGGTTTTTCAACACTAACACAAGTGCGAAAAGTGGTTTTTCAACACTATCAAGTGCAAAAAGTGTTTTTTCCACACTAATACAAGTGCGAAAAGTGGTTTCCTGCACCAACACAAGTGCGAAAAGTGGTTTTTCAACACTAACACAAGTGCGAATAGTGGTTTTTCAACACTAACACAAGTGCGAAAAGTGGTTTTTCAACACTAACACAAGTGCGAAAAGTGGTTTTTCAACACTAACACAAGTGCGAAAAGTGTTTTTTCCACACTAATACAAGTGCAAAAGTGGTTTCCTGCACCAACACAAGTGCGAAAAGTGGTTTTTCAACACTAACACAAGTGCGAAAAGTGGTTTTTCAACACTAACACAAGTGCAAAAAGTGGTTTTTCAACACTAACACAAGTGCGAAAAGTAGTTTTACCACACTAATACAAGTGCAAAAGTGGTTTCCTGCACCAACACAAGTGCGAAAAGTGGTTTTTCAACACTAACACAAGTGCGAAAGGTGGTTTTTCCACACTAATACAAGTGCAAAAGTGGTTTCCTGCACCAACACAAGTGCGAAAAGTGGTTTTTCAACACTAACACAAGTGCGAAAAGTGGTTTTTCAACACTAACACTTGTGCGAAAAGTGGTTTTTCAACACTAACACAAGTGCGAAAAGTGGTTTTTCCACACTAATACAAGTCTAAAAGTGGTTTCCTGCACCAACACAAGTGCGAAAAGTGGTTTTTCAACACTAACACAAGTGCGAAAAGTGGTTTTTCAACACTAACACAAGTGCGAAAAGTGGTTTTTCAACACTAACAAAAGTGCGAAAAGTGGTTTTTCAACACTAACACAAGTGCGAAAAGTGTTTTTTCCACACTAATACAAGTGCAAAAGTGGTTTCCTGCACCAACACAAGTGCGAAAAGTGGTTTTTCAACACTAACACAAGTGCGAAAAGTGATTTTTCAACACGAACACAAGTGCGAAAAGTGGTTTTTCAACACTAACACAAGTACGAAAAGTGGTTTTTCCACACTAATACAAGTGCAAAAGTGGTTTCCTGTACCAACACAAGTGCGAAAAGTGGTTTTTCAACACTAACACAAGTGCGAAAAGTGGTTTTTCAACACTATCACAAGTGCAAAAAGTGTTTTTTCCACACCAACACAAGTGCGAAAAGTGGTTTTTCAACACTAACACAAGTGCGAAAAGTGGTATCTCAACACTAACACAAGTGCGAAAAGAGGTTTTTCAACACTAACACAAGTGCGAAAAGTGTTTTTTCAACACTAACACAAGTGCGAAAAGTGGTTTTTCCACACTAATACAAGTGCAAAAGTGGTTTCCTGCACCAACACAAGTGCGAAAAGTGGTTTTTCAACACTAACACAAGTGCGAAAAGTGGTTTTTCAACACTAACACTTGTGCGAAAAGTGGTTTTTCAACACTAACACAAGTGCGAAAAGTGGTTTTTCCACACTAATACAAGTCTAAAAGTGGTTTCCTGCACCAACACAAGTGCGAAAAGTGGTTTTTCAACACTAACACAAGTGCGAAAAGTGGTTTTTCAACACTAACACAAGTGCGAAAAGTGGTTTTTCAACACTAACAAAAGTGCGAAAAGTGGTTTTTCAACACTAACACAAGTGCGAAAAGTGTTTTTTCCACACTAATACAAGTGCAAAAGTGGTTTCCTGCACCAACACAAGTGCGAAAAGTGGTTTTTCAACACTAACACAAGTGCGAAAAGTGATTTTTCAACACTAACACAAGTGCGAAAAGTGGTTTTTCAACACTAACACAAGTACGAAAAGTGGTTTTTCCACACTAATACAAGTGCAAAAGTGGTTTCCTGCACCAACACAAGTGCGAAAAGTGGTTTTTCAACACTAACACAAGTGCGAAAAGTGGTTTTTCAACACTATCACAAGTGCAAAAAGTGTTTTTTCCACACCAACACAAGTGCGAAAAGTGGTTTTTCAACACTAACACAAGTGCGAAAAGTGGTTTCTCAACACTAACACAAGTGCGAAAAGTGGTTTTTCAACACTAACACAAGTGCGAAAAGTGTTTTTTCAACACTAACACAAGTGCGAAAAGTGGTTTTTCCACACTAATACAAGTGCAAAAGTGGTTTCCTGCACCAACACAAGTGTGAAAAGTGGTTTTTCAACACTAACACAAGTGCGAAAAGTGGTTTTTCAACACTATCACATGTGCAAAAAGTGTTTTTTCCACACAAATACAAGTGCAAAAGTGGTTTCCTGCATCCACACAAGTGCGAAAAGTGGTTTTTCAACACTAACACAAGTGCAAAAAGTGGTTTTTCAACACTAACACAAGTGCGAAAAGTGGTTTTTCCACACTAATACAAGTGCAAAAGTGGTTTCCTGCACCAACACAAGTGTGAAAAGTGGTTTTTCAACAATAACACAAGTGCGAAAAGTAGTTTTTCAACACTAACACAAGTGCGAAAAGTGTTTTTTCCACACTAATACAAGTGCAAAAGTGGTTTCCTGCACCAACACAAGTGCGAAAAGTGGTTTTTCAACACTTTCACAAGTGCAAAAAGTGTTTTTTCCACACTAATACAAGTGCAAAAGTGGTTTTTCCACACTAATACAAGTGCAATAGTGGTTTCCTGCACCAAGACAAGTGCGAAAAGTGGTTTTTCAACACTAACACAAGTGCGAAAAGTGGTTTTTCCACACTAATACAAGTGCAAAAGTGGTTTCCTGCACCAACACAAGTGTGAAAAGTGTTTTTTCAACACTATCACAAGTGCGAAAAGTGGTTTTTCAACACTATCACAAGTACAAAAAGTGTTTTTTCCACACTAATACAAGTGCAAAAGTGGTTTCATGCACCAACACAAGTGCGAAAAGTGGTTTTTCAACACTAACACAAGTGCGAAAAGTGGTTTTTCAACACTATCACAAGTGCAAAAAGTGTATTTTCCACACTAATACAAGTGCAAAAGTGGTTTCCTGCACCAACACAAGTGCAAGAAAGTGGTTTTTCAACACTAACACAAGTGCGAAAAGTGGTTTTTCAACACTATCACAAGTGCAGAAAGTGTATTTTCCACACTAATACAAGTGCAAAAGTGGTTTCCTGCACCAACACAAGTGCACAAAAGTGGTTTTTCAACACTAACACAAGTGCGAAAAGTGGTTTTTCAACACTAACACAAGTGCGAAAAGTGGTTTTTCAACACTAATACAAGTGCAAAAGTGGTTTCCTGCACCAACAAAAGTGCAAAATGTGGTTTTTCAACACTAACACAAGTGCGAAAAGTGGTTTTTCAACACTATCACAAGTGCAAAAAGTGTTTTTTCCACACTAATACAAGTGCAAAAGTGGTTTTCCTGCACCAACACAAGTGCGAAAAGTGGTTTTTCAACACTAACACAAGTGCGAAAAGTGGTTTTTCAACACTAACACAAGTGCGAAAAGTGTTTTTTCCACACTAATACAAGTGCAAAAGTGGTTTCCTGCACCAACACAAGTGCGAAAAGTGGTTTTTCAACACTAACACAAGTGCGAAAAGTGGTTTTTCCACACTAATACAAGTGCAAAAGTGGTTTCCTGCACCAACACAAGTGCGAAAAGTGGTTTTTCAACACTAACACAAGTGCGAAAAGTGGTTTTTCAACACTAACACAAGTGCGAAAAGTGGTTTTTCAACACTAGCACAAGCGCGAAAAGTGGTTTTTCCACACTAATACAAGTGCAAAAGTGGTTTCCTGCACCAACACAAGTGCGGTAAGTGGTTTTTCAACACTAACACAAGTGCGAAAAGTGGTTTTTCAACACTAACACAAGTGCGAAAAGTGGTTTTTCCACACTAATACAAGTGCAAAAGTGGTTTCCTGCACCAACACAAGTGCGAAAAGTGGTTTTTCCACACTAATACAAGTGCAAAAGTGGTTTCCTGCACCAACACAAGTGCGAAAAGTGGTTTTTCAACACTAACACAAGTGCGAAAAGTGGTTTTTCCACACTAATACAAGTGCAAAAGTGGTTTCCTGCACCAACACAAGTGCGAAAAGTGGTTTTTCAACACAAACACAACTGCGAAAAGTGGTTTTTCAACACTATCACAAGTGCAAAAAGTGATTTTTCCACACTAATACAAGTGCAAAAGTGGTTTCCTGCACCTGCACCAACACAAGTGCGAAAAGTGGTTTTTCAACACTAACACAAGTGCGCAAAGTGGTTTTTCAACACTAACACAAGTGCGAAAAGTGGTTTTTCCACACTAATACAAGTGCAAAAGTGGTTTCCTGCACCAACACAAGTGCGAAAAGTGGTTTTTCAACACTAACACAAGTGCGAAAAGTGGTTTTTCAACACTATCAAGTGCAAAAAGTGTTTTTTCCACACTAATACAAGTGCGAAAAGTGGTTTCCTGCACCAACACAAGTGCGAAAAGTGGTTTTTCAACACTAACACAAGTGCGAATAGTGGTTTTTCAACACTAACACAAGTGCGAAAAGTGGTTTTTCAACACTAACACAAGTGCGAAAAGTGGTTTTTCAACACTAACACAAGTGCGAAAAGTGTTTTTTCCACACTAATACAAGTGCAAAAGTGGTTTCCTGCACCAACACAAGTGCGAAAAGTGGTTTTTCAACACTAACACAAGTGCGAAAAGTGGTTTTTCAACACTAACACAAGTGCAAAAAGTGGTTTTTCAACACTAACACAAGTGCGAAAAGTAGTTTTACCACACTAATACAAGTGCAAAAGTGGTTTCCTGCACCAACACAAGTGCAAAAAGTGGTTTTTCAACACTAACACAAGTGCGAAAGGTGGTTTTTCCACACTAATACAAGTGCAAAAGTGGTTTCCTGCACCAACACAAGTGCGAAAAGTGGTTTTTCAACACTAACACAAGTGCGAAAAGTGGTTTTTCAACACTAACACTTGTGCGAAAAGTGGTTTTTCAACACTAACACAAGTGCGAAAAGTGGTTTTTCCACACTAATACAAGTCTAAAAGTGGTTTCCTGCACCAACACAAGTGCGAAAAGTGGTTTTTCAACACTAACACAAGTGCGAAAAGTGGTTTTTCAACACTAACACAAGTGCGAAAAGTGGTTTTTCAACACTAACAAAAGTGCGAAAAGTGGTTTTTCAACACTAACACAAGTGCGAAAAGTGTTTTTTCCACACTAATACAAGTGCAAAAGTGGTTTCCTGCACCAACACAAGTGCGAAAAGTGGTTTTTCAACACTAACACAAGTGCGAAAAGTGATTTTTCAACACGAACACAAGTGCGAAAAGTGGTTTTTCAACACTAACACAAGTACGAAAAGTGGTTTTTCCACACTAATACAAGTGCAAAAGTGGTTTCCTGCACCAACACAAGTGCGAAAAGTGGTTTTTCAACACTAACACAAGTGCGAAAAGTGGTTTTTCAACACTATCACAAGTGCAAAAAGTGTTTTTTCCACACCAACACAAGTGCGAAAAGTGGTTTTTCAACACTAACACAAGTGCGAAAAGTGGTATCTCAACACTAACACAAGTGCGAAAAGTGGTTTTTCAACACTAACACAAGTGCGAAAAGTGTTTTTTCAACACTAACACAAGTGCGAAAAGTGGTTTTTCCACACTAATACAAGTGCAAAAGTGGTTTCCTGCACCAACACAAGTGCGAAAAGTGGTTTTTCAACACAAACACAAGTGCGAAAAAGTGGTTTTTCAACACTAACACTTGTGCGAAAAGTGGTTTTTCAACACTAACACAAGTGCGAAAAGTGGTTTTTCCACACTAATACAAGTCTAAAAGTGGTTTCCTGCACCAACACAAGTGCGAAAAGTGGTTTTTCAACACTAACACAAGTGCGAAAAGTGGTTTTCAACACTAACACAAGTGCGAAAAGTGGTTTTTCAACACTAACAAAAGTGCGAAAAGTGGTTTTTCAACACTAACACAAGTGCGAAAAGTGTTTTTTTCCACACTAATACAAGTGCAAAAGTGGTTTCCTGCACCAACACAAGTGCGAAAAGTGGTTTATCAACACTAACACAAGTGCGAAAAGTGATTTTTCAACACTAACACAAGTGCGAAAAGTGGTTTTTCAACACTAACACAAGTACGAAAAGTGGTTTTTCCACACTAATACAAGTGCAAAAGTGGTTTCCTGCACCAACACAAGTGCGAAAAGTGGTTTTTCAACACTAACACAAGTGCGAAAAGTGGTTTTTCAACACTATCACAAGTGCAAAAAGTGTTTTTTCCACACCAACACAAGTGCGAAAAGTGGTTTTTCAACACTAACACAAGTGCGAAAAGTGGTTTCTCAACACTAACACAAGTGTGAAAAGTGGTTTTTCAACACTAACACAAGTGCGAAAAGTGTTTTTTCAACACTAACACAAGTGCGAAAAGTGGTTTTTCCACACTAATACAAGTGCAAAAGTGGTTTCCTGCACCAACACAAGTGCGAAAAGTGGTTTTTCAACACTAACACAAGTGCGAAAAGTGGTTTTTCAACACTATCACATGTGCAAAAAGTGTTTTTTCCACACTAATACAAGTGCAAAAGTGGTTTCCTGCACCCACACAAGTGCGAAAAGTGGTTTTTCAACACTAACACAAGTGCAAAAAGTGGTTTTTCAACACTAACACAAGTGCGAAAAGTGGTTTTTCCACACTAATACAAGTGCAAAAGTGGTTTCCTGCACCAACACAAGTGTGAAAAGTGGTTTTTCAACAATAACACAAGTGCGAAAAGTGGTTTTTCAACACTAACACAAGTGCGAAAAGTGTTTTTTCCACACTAATACAAGTGCAAAAGTGGTTTCCTGCACCAACACAAGTGCGAAAAGTGGTTTTTCAACACTTTCACAAGTGCAAAAAGTGTTTTTTCCACACTAATACAAGTGCAAAAGTGGTTTTTCCACACTAATACAAGTGCAATAGTGGTTTCCTGCACCAAGACAAGTGCGAAAAGTGGTTTTTCAACACTAACACAAGTGCGAAAAGTGGTTTTTCCACACTAATACAAGTGCAAAAGTGGTTTCCTGCACCAACACAAGTGTGAAAAGTGTTTTTTCAACACTATCACAAGTGCGAAAAGTGGTTTTTCAACACTATCACAAGTGCAAAAAGTGTTTTTTCCACACTAATACAAGTGCAAAAGTGGTTTCATGCACCAACACAAGTGCGAAAAGTGGTTTTTCAACACTAACACAAGTGCGAAAAGTGGTTTTTCAACACTATCACAAGTGCAAAAAGTGTATTTTCCACGCTAATACAAGTGCAAAAGTGGTTTCCTGCACCAACACAAGTGCAAGAAAGTGGTTTTTCAACACTAACACAAGTGCGAAAAGTGGTTTTTCAACACTAACACAAGTGCGAAAAGTGGTTTTTCAACACTAATACAAGTGCAAAAGTGGTTTCCTGCACCAACAAAAGTGCAAAATGTGGTTTTTCAACACTAACACAAGTGCGAAAAGTGGTTTTTCAACACTATCACAAGTGCAAAAAGTGTTTTTTCCACACTAATACAAGTGCAAAAGTGGTTTTCCTGCACCAACACAAGTGCGAAAAGTGGTTTTTCAACACTAACACAAGTGCGAAAAGTGGTTTTTAAACACTAACACAAGTGCGAAAAGTGTTTTTTCCACACTAATACAAGTGCAAAAGTGGTTTCCTGCACCAACACAAGTGCGAAAAGTGGTTTTTCAACATTAACACAAGTGCGAAAAGTGGTTTTTCAACACCAACACAAGTGCGAAAGTGGTTTCCTTCACCAAAACAAGTGCGAAAAGTGGTTTTTCAACACTAACACAAGTGGGAAAAGTGATTTTTCAACACTATCACAAGTGCAAAAAGTGTTTTTTTCCACACTAATACAAGTGCAAAAGTGGTTTCCTGCACCAACACAAGTGCGAAAAGTGGTTTTTCAACACTAACACAAGTGCGAAAAGTGGTTTTTCAACACTAACACAAGTGCGAAAAGTGGTTTTTCAACACTAACAAAAGTGCGAAAAGTGGTTTTTCAACACTAACACAAGTGCGAAAAGTGTTTTTTCCACACTAATACAAGTGCAAAAGTGGTTTCCTGCACCAACACAAGTGCGAAAAGTGGTTTTTCAACACTAACACAAGTGCGAAAAGTGATTTTTCAACACTAACACAAGTGCGAAAAGTGGTTTTTCAACACTAACACAAGTACGAAAAGTGGTTTTTCCACACTAATACAAGTGCAAAAGTGGTTTCCTGCACCAACACAAGTGCGAAAAGTGGTTTTTCAACACTAACACAAGTGCGAAAAGTGGTTTTTCAACACTATCACAAGTGCAAAAAGTGTTTTTTCCACACCAACACAAGTGCGAAAAGTGGTTTTTCAACACTAACACAAGTGCGAAAAGTGGTTTCTCAACACTAACACAAGTGCGAAAAGTGGTTTTTCAACACTAACACAAGTGCGAAAAGTGTTTTTTCAACACTAACACAAGTGCGAAAAGTGGTTTTTCCACACTAATACAAGTGCAAAAGTGGTTTCCTGCACCAACACAAGTGCGAAAAGTGGTTTTTCAACACTAACACAAGTGCGAAAAGTGGTTTTTCAACACTATCACAAGTGCAAAAAGTGTTTTTTCCACACCAACACAAGTGCGAAAAGTGATTTTTCAACACTAACACAAGTGCGAAAAGTGGTTTTTCAACACTAACACAAGTACGAAAAGTGGTTTTTCCACACTAACACAAGTGCGAAAAGTGGTTTTTCAACACTAACACAAGTGCGAAAAGTGGTTTTTCAACACTAACACAAGTGCGAAAAGTGGTTTTTCAACACTATCACAAGTGCAAAAAGTGTTTTTTCCACACCAACACAAGTGCGAAAAGTGGTTTTTCAACACTAACACAAGTGTGAAAAGTGGTTTCTCAACACTAACACAAGTGCGAAAAGTGGTTTTTCAACACTAACACAAGTGCGAAAAGTGTTTTTTCAACACTAAAACAAGTGCGAAAAGTGGTTTTTCCACACTAATACAAGTGCAAAAGTGGTTTCCTGCACCAACACAAGTGCGAAAAGTGGTTTTTCAACACTAACACAAGTGCAAAAAGTGGTTTTTCAACACTATCACATGTGCAAAAAGTGTTTTTTCCACACTAATACAAGTGCAAAAGTGGTTTCCTGCACCCACACAAGTGCGAAAAGTGGTTTTTCAACACTAACACAAGTGCAAAAAGTGGTTTTTCAACACTAACACAAGTGCGAAAAGTGGTTTTTCCACACTAATACAAATGCAAAAGTGGTTTCCTGCACCAACACAAGTGTGAAAAGTGGTTTTTCAACAATAACACAAGTGCGAAAAGTGGTTTTTCAACACTAACACAAGTGCGAAAAGTGTTTTTTCCACACTAATACAAGTGCAAAAGTGGTTTCCTGCACCAACACAAGTGCGAAAAGTGGTTTTTCAACACTTTCACAAGTGCAAAAAGTGTTTTTTCCACACTAATACAAGTGCAAAAGTGGTTTTTCCACACTAATACAAGTGCAAAAGTGGTTTCCTGCACCAAGACAAGTGCGAAAAGTGGTTTTTCAACACTAACACAAGTGCGAAAAGTGGTTTTTCCACACTAATACAAGTGCAAAAGTGGTTTCCTGCACCAACACAAGTGTGAAAAGTGTTTTTTCACCACTACCACAAGTGCGAAAAGTGGTTTTTCAACACTATCACAAGTGCAAAAAGTGTTTTTTCCACACTAATACAAGTGCAAAAGTGGTTTCATGCACCAACACAAGTGCGAAAAGTGGTTTTTCAACACTAACACAAGTGCGAAAAGTGGTTTTTCAACACTATCACAAATGCAAAAAGTGTATTTTCCACACTAATACAAGTGCAAAAGTGGTTTCCTGCACCAACACAAGTGCAAAAAAGTGGTTTTTCAACACTAACACAAGTGCGAAAAGTGGTTTTTCAACACTAACACAAGTGCGAAAAGTGGTTTTTCAACACTAATACAAGTGCAAAAGTGGTTTCCTGCACCAACAAAAGTGCAAAATGTGGTTTTTCAACACTAACACAAGTGCGAAAAGTGGTTTTTCAACACTATCACAAGTGCAAAAAGTGTTTTTTCCACACTAATACAAGTGCAAAAGTGGTTTTCCTGCACCAACACAAGTGCGAAAAGTGGTTTTTCAACACTAACACAAGTGCGAAAAGTGGTTTTTCAACACTAACACAAGTGCGAAAAGTGTTTTTTCCACACTAATACAAGTGCAAAAGTGGTTTCCTGCACCAACACAAGTGCGAAAAGTGGTTTTTCAACACTAACACAAGTGCGAAAAGTGGTTTTTCCACACTAATACAAGTGCAAAAGTGGTTTCCTGCACCAACACAAGTGCGAAAAGTGGTTTTTCAACACTAACACAAGTGCGAAAAGTGGTTTTTCAACACTAACACAAGTGCGAAAAGTGGTTTTTCAACACTAACACAAGCGCGAAAAGTGGTTTTTCCACACTAATACAAGTGCAAAAGTGGTTTCCTGCACCAACACAAGTGCGGTAAGTGGTTTTTCAACACTAACACAAGTGCGAAAAGTGGTTTTTCAACACTAACACAAGTGCGAAAAGTGGTTTTTCCACACTAATACAAGTGCAAAAGTGGTTTCCTGCACCAACACAAGTGCGAAAAGTGGTTTTTCAACACTAACACAAGTGCGAAAAGTGGTTTTTCAACACTAACACAGGTGCGAAAAGTGGTTTTTCCACACTAATACAAGTGCAAAAGTGGTTTCCTGCACCAACACAAGTGCGAAAAGTGGTTTTTCAACACAAACACAACTGCGAAAAGTGGTTTTTCAACACTATCACAAGTGCAAAAAGTGATTTTTCCACACTAATACAAGTGCAAAAGTGGTTTCCTGCACCTGCACCAACACAAGTGCGAAAAGTGGTTTTTCAACACTAACACAAGTGCGCAAAGTGGTTTTTCAACACTAACACAAGTGCGAAAAGTGGTTTTTCCACACTAATACAAGTGCAAAAGTGGTTTCCTGCACCAACACAAGTGCGAAAAGTGGTTTTTCAACACTAACACAAGTGCGAAAAGTGGTTTTTCAACACTATCAAGTGCAAAAAGTGTTTTTTCCACACTAATACAAGTGCGAAAAGTGGTTTCCTGCACCAACACAAGTGCGAAAAGTGGTTTTTCAACACTAACACAAGTGCGAATAGTGGTTTTTCAACACTAACACAAGTGCGAAAAGTGGTTTTTCAACACTAACACAAGTGCGAAAAGTGGTTTTTCAACACTAACACAAGTGCGAAAAGTGTTTTTTCCACACTAATACAAGTGCAAAAGTGGTTTCCTGCACCAACACAAGTGCGAAAAGTGGTTTTTCAACACTAACACAAGTGCGAAAAGTGGTTTTTCAACACTAACACAAGTGCAAAAAGTGGTTTTTCAACACTAACACAAGTGCGAAAAGTAGTTTTACCACACTAATACAAGTGCAAAAGTGGTTTCCTGCACCAACACAAGTGCGAAAAGTGGTTTTTCAACACTAACACAAGTGCGAAAGGTGGTTTTTCCACACTAATACAAGTGCAAAAGTGGTTTCCTGCACCAACACAAGTGCGAAAAGTGGTTTTTCAACACTAACACAAGTGCGAAAAGTGGTTTTTCAACACTAACACTTGTGCGAAAAGTGGTTTTTCAACACTAACACAAGTGCGAAAAGTGGTTTTTCCACACTAATACAAGTCTAAAAGTGGTTTCCTGCACCAACACAAGTGCGAAAAGTGGTTTTTCAACACTAACACAAGTGCGAAAAGTGGTTTTTCAACACTAACACAAGTGCGAAAAGTGGTTTTTCAACACTAACAAAAGTGCGAAAAGTGGTTTTTCAACACTAACACAAGTGCGAAAAGTGTTTTTTCCACACTAATACAAGTGCAAAAGTGGTTTCCTGCACCAACACAAGTGCGAAAAGTGGTTTTTCAACACTAACACAAGTGCGAAAAGTGATTTTTCAACACGAACACAAGTGCGAAAAGTGGTTTTTCAACACTAACACAAGTACGAAAAGTGGTTTTTCCACACTAATACAAGTGCAAAAGTGGTTTCCTGCACCAACACAAGTGCGAAAAGTGGTTTTTCAACACTAACACAAGTGCGAAAAGTGGTTTTTCAACACTATCACAAGTGCAAAAAGTGTTTTTTCCACACCAACACAAGTGCGAAAAGTGGTTTTTCAACACTAACACAAGTGCGAAAAGTGGTATCTCAACACTAACACAAGTGCGAAAAGTGGTTTTTCAACACTAACACAAGTGCGAAAAGTGTTTTTTCAACACTAACACAAGTGCGAAAAGTGGTTTTTCCACACTAATACAAGTGCAAAAGTGGTTTCCTGCACCAACACAAGTGCGAAAAGTGGTTTTTCAACACTAACACAAGTGCGAAAAGTGGTTTTTCAACACTAACACTTGTGCGAAAAGTGGTTTTTCAACACTAACACAAGTGCGAAAAGTGGTTTTTCCACACTAATACAAGTCTAAAAGTGGTTTCCTGCACCAACACAAGTGCGAAAAGTGGTTTTTCAACACTAACACAAGTGCGAAAAGTGGTTTTTCAACACTAACACAAGTGCGAAAAGTGGTTTTTCAACACTAACAAAAGTGCGAAAAGTGGTTTTTCAACACTAACACAAGTGCGAAAAGTGTTTTTTCCACACTAATACAAGTGCAAAAGTGGTTTCCTGCACCAACACAAGTGCGAAAAGTGGTTTTTCAACACTAACACAAGTGCGAAAAGTGATTTTTCAACACTAACACAAGTGCGAAAAGTGGTTTTTCAACACTAACACAAGTACGAAAAGTGGTTTTTCCACACTAATACAAGTGCAAAAGTGGTTTCCTGCACCAACACAAGTGCGAAAAGTGGTTTTTCAACACTAACACAAGTGCGAAAAGTGGTTTTTCAACACTATCACAAGTGCAAAAAGTGTTTTTTCCACACCAACACAAGTGCGAAAAGTGGTTTTTCAACACTAACACAAGTGCGAAAAGTGGTTTCTCAACACTAACACAAGTGCGAAAAGTGGTTTTTCAACACTAACACAAGTGCGAAAAGTGTTTTTTCAACACTAACACAAGTGCGAAAAGTGGTTTTTCCACACTAATACAAGTGCAAAAGTGGTTTCCTGCACCAACACAAGTGCGAAAAGTGGTTTTTCAACACTAACACAAGTGCGAAAAGTGGTTTTTCAACACTATCACATGTGCAAAAAGTGTTTTTTCCACACTAATACAAGTGCAAAAGTGGTTTCCTGCACCCACACAAGTGCGAAAAGTGGTTTTTCAACACTAACACAAGTGCAAAAAGTGGTTTTTCAACACTAACACAAGTGCGAAAAGTGGTTTTTCCACACTAATACAAGTGCAAAAGTGGTTTCCTGCACCAACACAAGTGCGAAAAGTGGTTTTTCAACACTTTCACAAGTGCAAAAAGTGTTTTTTCCACACTAATACAAGTGCAAAAGTGGTTTTTCCACACTAATACAAGTGCAATAGTGGTTTCCTGCACCAAGACAAGTGCGAAAAGTGGTTTTTCAACACTAACACAAGTGCGAAAAGTGGTTTTTCCACACTAATACAAGTGCAAAAGTGGTTTCCTGCACCAACACAAGTGTGAAAAGTGTTTTTTCAACACTATCACAAGTGCGAAAAGTGGTTTTTCAACACTATCACAAGTGCAAAAAGTGTTTTTTCCACACTAATACAAGTGCAAAAGTGGTTTCATGCACCAACACAAGTGCGAAAAGTGGTTTTTCAACACTAACACAAGTGCGAAAAGTGGTTTTTCAACACTATCACAAGTGCAAAAAGTGTATTTTCCACACTAATACAAGTGCAAAAGTGGTTTCCTGCACCAACACAAGTGCAAGAAAGTGGTTTTTCAACACTAACACAAGTGCGAAAAGTGGTTTTTCAACACTAACACAAGTGCGAAAAGTGGTTTTTCAACACTAATACAAGTGCAAAAGTGGTTTCCTGCACCAACAAAAGTACAAAATGTGGTTTTTCAACACTAACACAAGTGCGAAAAGTGGTTTTTCAACACTATCACAAGTGCAAAAAGTGTTTTTTCCACACTAATACAAGTGCAAAAGTGGTTTTCCTGCACCAACACAAGTGCGAAAAGTGGTTTTTCAACACTAACACAAGTGCGAAAAGTGGTTTTTCAACACTAACACAAGTGCGAAAAGTGTTTTTTCCACACTAATACAAGTGCAAAAGTGGTTTCCTGCACCAACACAAGTGCGAAAAGTGGTTTTTCAACATTAACACAAGTGCGAAAAGTGGTTTTTCAACACCAACACAAGTGCGAAAGTGGTTTCCTTCACCAACACAAGTGCGAAAAGTGGTTTTTCAACACTAACACAAGTGGGAAAAGTGATTTTTCAACACTATCACAAGTGCAAAAAGTGTTTTTTCCACACTAATACAAGTGCAAAAGTGGTTTCCTGCACCAACACAAGTGCGAAAAGTGGTTTTTCAACACTAACACAAGTGCGAAAAGTGGTTTTTCAACACTAACACAAGTGCGAAAAGTGGTTTTTCAACACTAACAAAAGTGCGAAAGTGGTTTTTCAACACTAACACAAGTGCGAAAAGTGTTTTTTCCACACTAATACAAGTGCAAAAGTGGTTTCCTGCACCAACACAAGTGCGAAAAGTGGTTTTTCAACACTAACACAAGTGCGAAAAGTGATTTTTCAACACTAACACAAGTGCGAAAAGTGGTTTTTCAACACTAACACAAGTACGAAAAGTGGTTTTTCCAAACTAATACAAGTGCAAAAGTGGTTTCCTGCACCAACACAAGTGCGAAAAGTGGTTTTCAACACTAACACAAGTGCGAAAAGTGGTTTTTCAACACTATCACAAGTGCAAAAAGTGTTTTTTCCACACCAACACAAGTGCGAAAAGTGGTTTTTCAACACTAACACAAGTGCGAAAAGTGGTTTCTCAACACTAACACAAGTGCGAAAAGTGGTTTTTCAACACTAACACAAGTGGGAAAAGTGATTTTTCAACACTATCACAAGTGCAAAAAGTGTTTTTTCCACACTAATACAAGTGCAAAAGTGGTTTCCTGCACCAACACAAGTGCGAAAAGTGGTTTTTCAACACTAACACAAGTGCGAAAAGTGGTTTTTCAACACTAACACAAGTGCGAAAAGTGGTTTTTCAACACTAACAAAAGTGCGAAAAGTGGTTTTTCAACACTAACACAAGTGCGAAAAGTGTTTTTTCCACACTAATACAAGTGCAAAAGTGGTTTCCTGCACCAACACAAGTGCGAAAAGTGGTTTTTCAACACTAACACAAGTGCGAAAAGTGGTTTTTCAACACTAACACAAGTGCGAAAAGTGGTTTTTCAACACTAACACAAGCGCGAAAAGTGGTTTTTCCACACGAATACAAGTGCAAAAGTGGTTTCCTGCACCAACACAAGTGCGGTAAGTGGTTTTTCAACACTAACACAAGTGCGAAAAGTGGTTTTTCAACACTAACACAAGTGCGAAAAGTGGTTTTTCCACACTAATACAAGTGCAAAAGTGGTTTCCTGCACCAACACAAGTGCGAAAAGTGGTTTTTCAACACTAACACAAGTGCGAAAAGTGGTTTTTCAACACTAACACAAGTGCGAAAAGTGGTTTTTCCACACTAATACAAGTGCAAAAGTGGTTTCCTGCACCAACACAAGTGCGAAAAGTGGTTTTTCAACACAAACACAACTGCGAAAAGTGGTTTTTCAACACTATCACAAGTGCAAAAAGTGATTTTTCCACACTAATACAAGTGCAAAAGTGGTTTCCTGCACCTGCACCAACACAAGTGCGAAAAGTGGTTTTTCAACACTAACACAAGTGCGCAAAGTGGTTTTTCAACACTAACACAAGTGCGAAAAGTGGTTTTTCCACACTAATACAAGTGCAAAAGTGGTTTCCTGCACCAACACAAGTGCGAAAAGTGGTTTTTCAACACTAACACAAGTGCGAAAAGTGGTTTTTCAACACTATCAAGTGCAAAAAGTGTTTTTTCCACACTAATACAAGTGCGAAAAGTGGTTTCCTGCACCAACACAAGTGCGAAAAGTGGTTTTTCAACACTAACACAAGTGCGAATAGTGGTTTTTCAACACTAACACAAGTGCGAAAAGTGGTTTTTCAACACTAACACAAGTGCGAAAAGTGGTTTTTCAACACTAACACAAGTGCGAAAAGTGTTTTTTCACACTAATACAAGTGCAAAAGTGGTTTCCTGCACCAACACAAGTGCGAAAAGTGGTTTTTCAACACTAACACAAGTGCGAAAAGTGGTTTTTCAACACTAACACAAGTGCAAAAAGTGGTTTTTCAACACTAACACAAGTGCGAAAAGTAGTTTTACCACACTAATACAAGTGCAAAAGTGGTTTCCTGCACCAACACAAGTGCGAAAAGTGGTTTTTCAACACTAACACAAGTGCGAAAGGTGGTTTTTCCACACTAATACAAGTGCAAAAGTGGTTTCCTGCACCAACACAAGTGCGAAAAGTGGTTTTTCAACACTAACACAAGTGCGAAAAGTGGTTTTTCAACACAAACACTTGTGCGAAAAGTGGTTTTTCAACACTAACACAAGTGCGAAAAGTGGTTTTTCCACACTAATACAAGTCTAAAAGTGGTTTCCTGCACCAACACAAGTGCGAAAAGTGGTTTTTCAACACTAACACAAGTGCGAAAAGTGGTTTTTCAACACTAACACAAGTGCGAAAAGTGGTTTTTCAACACTAACAAAAGTGCGAAAAGTGGTTTTTCAACACTAACACAAGTGCGAAAAGTGTTTTTTCCACACTAATACAAGTGCAAAAGTGGTTTCCTGCACCAACACAAGTGCGAAAAGTGGTTTTTCAACACTAACACAAGTGCGAAAAGTGATTTTTCAACACGAACACAAGTGCGAAAAGTGGTTTTTCAACACTAACACAAGTACGAAAAGTGGTTTTTCCACACTAATACAAGTGCAAAAGTGGTTTCCTGCACCAACACAAGTGCGAAAAGTGGTTTTTCAACACTAACACAAGTGCGAAAAGTGGTTTTTCAACACTATCACAAGTGCAAAAAGTGTTTTTTCCACACCAACACAAGTGTGAAAAGTGGTTTTTCAACACTAACACAAGTGCGAAAAGTGGTATCTCAACACTAACACAAGTGCGAAAAGTGGTTTTTCAACACTAACACAAGTGCGAAAAGTGTTTTTTCAACACTAACACAAGTGCGAAAAGTGGTTTTTCCACACTAATACAAGTGCAAAAGTGGTTTCCTGCACCAACACAAGTGCGAAAAGTGGTTTTTCAACACTAACACAAGTGCGAAAAGTGGTTTTTCAACACTAACACTTGTGCGAAAAGTGGTTTTTCAACACTAACACAAGTGCGAAAAGTGGTTTTTCCACACTAATACAAGTCTAAAAGTGGTTTCCTGCACCAACACAAGTGCGAAAAGTGGTTTTTCAACACTAACACAAGTGCGAAAAGTGGTTTTTCAACACTAACACAAGTGCGAAAAGTGGTTTTTCAACACTAACAAAAGTGCGAAAAGTGGTTTTTCAACACTAACACAAGTGCGAAAAGTGTTTTTTCCACACTAATACAAGTGCAAAAGTGGTTTCCTGCACCAACACAAGTGCGAAAAGTGGTTTTTCAACACTAACACAAGTGCGAAAAGTGATTTTTCAACACTAACACAAGTGCGAAAAGTGGTTTTTCAACACTAACACAAGTACGAAAAGTGGTTTTTCCACACTAATACAAGTGCAAAAGTGGTTTCCTGCACCAACACAAGTGCGAAAAGTGGTTTTTCAACACTAACACAAGTGCGAAAAGTGGTTTTTCAACACTATCACAAGTGCAAAAAGTGTTTTTTCCACACCAACACAAGTGCGAAAAGTGGTTTTTCAACACTAACACAAGTGCGAAAAGTGGTTTCTCAACACTAACACAAGTGCGAAAAGTGGTTTTTCAACACTAACACAAGTGCGAAAAGTGTTTTTTCAACACTAACACAAGTGCGAAAAGTGGTTTTTCCACACTAATACAAGTGCAAAAGTGGTTTCCTGCACCAACACAAGTGCGAAAAGTGGTTTTTCAACACTAACACAAGTGCGAAAAGTGGTTTTTCAACACTATCACATGTGCAAAAAGTGTTTTTTCCACACTAATACAAGTGCAAAAGTGGTTTCCTGCACCCACACAAGTGCGAAAAGTGGTTTTTCAACACTAACACAAGTGCAAAAAGTGGTTTTTCAACACTAACACAAGTGCGAAAAGTGGTTTTTCCACACTAATACAAGTGCAAAAGTGGTTTCCTGCACCAACACAAGTGTGAAAAGTGGTTTTTCAACAATAACACAAGTGCGAAAAGTGGTTTTTCAACACTAACACAAGTGCGAAAAGTGTTTTTTCCACACTAATACAAGTGCAAAAGTGGTTTCCTGCACCAACACAAGTGCGAAAAGTGGTTTTTCAACACTTTCACAAGTGCAAAAAGTGTTTTTTCCACACTAATACAAGTGCAAAAGTGGTTTTTCCACACTAATACAAGTGCAATAGTGGTTTCCTGCACCAAGACAAGTGCGAAAAGTGGTTTTTCAACACTAACACAAGTGCGAAAAGTGGTTTTTCCACACTAATACAAGTGCAAAAGTGGTTTCCTGCACCAACACAAGTGTGAAAAGTGTTTTTTCAACACTATCACAAGTGCGAAAAGTGGTTTTTCAACACTATCACAAGTGCAAAAAGTGTTTTATCCACACTAATACAAGTGCAAAAGTGGTTTCATGCACCAACACAAGTGCGAAAAGTGGTTTTTCAACACTAACACAAGTGCGAAAAGTGGTTTTTCAACACTATCACAAGTGCAAAAAGTGTATTTTCCACACTAATACAAGTGCAAAAGTGGTTTCCTGCACCAACACAAGTGCAAGAAAGTGGTTTTTCAACACTAACACAAGTGCGAAAAGTGGTTTTTCAACACTAACACAAGTGCGAAAAGTGGTTTTTCAACACTAATACAAGTGCAAAAGTGGTTTCCTGCACCAACAAAAGTGCAAAATGTGGTTTTTCAACACTAACACAAGTGCGAAAAGTGGTTTTTCAACACTATCACAAGTGCAAAAAGTGTTTTTTCCACACTAATACAAGTGCAAAAGTGGTTTTCCTGCACCAACACAAGTGTGAAAAGTGGTTTTTCAACATTAACACAAGTGCGAAAAGTGGTTTTTCAACACTAACACAAGTGCGAAAAGTGTTTTTTCCACACTAATACAAGTGCAAAAGTGGTTTCCTGCACCAACACAAGTGCGAAAAGTGGTTTTTCAACATTAACACAAGTGCGAAAAGTGGTTTTTCAACACCAACACAAGTGCGAAAGTGGTTTCCTTCACCAACACAAGTGCGAAAAGTGGTTTTTCAACACTAACACAAGTGGGAAAAGTGATTTTTCAACACTATCACAAGTGCAAAAAGTGTTTTTTCCACACTAATACAAGTGCAAAAGTGGTTTCCTGCACCAACACAAGTGCGAAAAGTGGTTTTTCAACACTAACACAAGTGCGAAAAGTGGTTTTTCAACACTAACACAAATGCGAAAAGTGGTTTTTCAACACTAACAAAAGTGCGAAAAGTGGTTTTTCAACACTAACACAAGTGCGAAAAGTGTTTTTTCCACACTAATACAAGTGCAAAAGTGGTTTCCTGCACCAACACAAGTGCGAAAAGTGGTTTTTCAACACTAACACAAGTGCGAAAAGTGATTTTTCAACACTAACACAAGTGCGAAAAGTGGTTTTTCAACACTAACACAAGTACGAAAAGTGGTTTTTCCACACTAATACAAGTGCAAAAGTGGTTTCCTGCACCAACACAAGTGCGAAAAGTGGTTTTTCAACACTAACACAAGTGCGAAAAGTGGTTTTTCAACACTATCACAAGTGCAAAAAGTGTTTTTTCCACACCAACACAAGTGCGAAAAGTGGTTTTTCAACACTAACACAAGTGCGAAAAGTGGTTTCTCAACACTAACACAAGTGCGAAAAGTGGTTTTTCAACACTAACACAAGTGCGAAAAGTGTTTTTTCAACACTAACACAAGTGCGAAAAGTGGTTTTTCCACACTAATACAAGTGCAAAAGTGGTTTCCTGCACCAACACAAGTGCGAAAAGTGGTTTTTCAACACTAACACAAGTGCGAAAAGTGGTTTTTCAACACTATCACATGTGCAAAAAGTGTTTTTTCCACACTAATACAAGTGCAAAAGTGGTTTCCTGCACCCACACAAGTGCGAAAAGTGGATTTTCAACACTAGCACAAGTGCAAAAAGTGGTTTTTCAACACTAACACAAGTGCGAAAAGTGGTTTTTCCACACTAATACAAGTGCAAAAGTGGTTTCCTGCACCAACACAAGTGTGAAAAGTGGTTTTTCAACAATAACACAAGTGCGAAAAGTGGTTTTTCAACACTAACACAAGTGCGAAAAGTGTTTTTTCCACACTAATACAAGTGCAAAAGTGGTTTCCTGCACCAACACAAGTGCGAAAAGTGGTTTTTCAACACTTTCACAAGTGCAAAAAGTGTTTTTTCCACACTAATACAAGTGCAAAAGTGGTTTTTCCACACTAATACAAGTGCAATAGTGGTTTCCTGCACCAAGACAAGTGCGAAAAGTGGTTTTTCAACACTAACACAAGTGCGAAAAGTGGTTTTCCCACACTAATACAAGTGCAAAAGTGGTTTCCTGCACCAACACAAGTGTGAAAAGTGTTTTTTCAACACTATCACAAGTGCGAAAAGTGGTTTTTCAACACTATCACAAGTGCAAAAAGTGTTTTTTCCACACTAATACAAGTGCAAAAGTGGTTTCCTGCACCAACACAAGTGCGAAAAGTGGTTTTTCAACACTAACACAAGTGCGAAAAGTGATTTTTCAACACGAACACAAGTGCGAAAAGTGGTTTTTCAACACTAACACAAGTACGAAAAGTGGTTTTTCCACACTAATACAAGTGCAAAAGTGGTTTCCTGCACCAACACAAGTGCGAAAAGTGGTTTTTCAACACTAACACAAGTGCGAAAAGTGGTTTTTCAACACTATCACAAGTGCAAAAAGTGTTTTTTCCACACCAACACAAGTGCGAAAAGTGGTTTTTCAACACTAACACAAGTGCGAAAAGTGGTTTCTCAACACTAACACAAGTGCGAAAAGTGGTTTTTCAACACTAACACAAGTGCGAAAAGTGTTTTTTCAACACTAACACAAGTGCGAAAAGTGGTTTTTCCACACTAATACAAGTGCAAAAGTGGTTTCCTGCACCAACACAAGTGCGAAAAGTGGTTTTTCAACACTAACACAAGTGCAAAAAGTGGTTTTTCAACACTAACACTTGTGCGAAAAGTGGTTTTTCAACACTAACACAAGTGCGAAAAGTGGTTTTTCCACACTAATACAAGTCTAAAAGTGGTTTCCTGCACCAACACAAGTGCGAAAAGTGGTTTTTCAACACTAACACAAGTGCGAAAAGTGGTTTTTCAACACTAACACAAGTGCGAAAAGTGGTTTTTCAACACTAACAAAAGTGCGAAAAGTGGTTTTTCAACACTAACACAAGTGCGAAAAGTGTTTTTTCCACACTAATACAAGTGCAAAAGTGGTTTCCTGCACCAACACAAGTGCGAAAAGTGGTTTTTCAACACTAACACAAGTGCGAAAAGTGATTTTTCAACACTAACACAAGTGCGAAAAGTGGTTTTTCAACACTAACACAAGTACGAAAAGTGGTTTTTCCACACTAATACAAGTGCAAAAGTGGTTTCCTGCACCAACACAAGTGCGAAAAGTGGTTTTTCAACACTAACACAAGTGCGAAAAGTGGTTTTTCAACACTATCACAAGTGCAAAAAGTGTTTTTTCCACACCAACACAAGTGCGAAAAGTGGTTTTTCAACACTAACACAAGTGCGAAAAGTGGTTTCTCAACACTAACACAAGTGCGAAAAGTGGTTTTTCAACACTAACACAAGTGCGAAAAGTGTTTTTTCAACACTAACACAAGTGCGAAAAGTGGTTTTTCCACACTAATACAAGTGCAAAAGTGGTTTCCTGCACCAACACAAGTGCGAAAAGTGGTTTTTCAACACTAACACAAGTGCGAAAAGTGGTTTTTCAACACTATCACATGTGCAAAAAGTGTTTTTTCCACACTAATACAAGTGCAAAAGTGGTTTCCTGCACCCACACAAGTGCGAAAAGTGGTTTTTCAACACTAACACAAGTGCAAAAAGTGGTTTTTCAACACTAACACAAGTGCGAAAAGTGGTTTTTCCACACTAATACAAGTGCAAAAGTGGTTTCCTGCACCAACACAAGTGTGAAAAGTGGTTTTTCAACAATAACACAAGTGCGAAAAGTGGTTTTTCAACACTAACACAAGTGCGAAAAGTGTTTTTTCCACACTAATACAAGTGCAAAAGTGGTTTCCTGCACCAACACAAGTGCGAAAAGTGGTTTTTCAACACTTTCACAAGTGCAAAAAGTGTTTTTTCCACACTAATACAAGTGCAGAAGTGGTTTTTCCACACTAATACAAGTGCAATAGTGGTTTCCTGCACCAAGACAAGTGCGAAAAGTGGTTTTTCAACACTAACACAAGTGCGAAAAGTGGTTTTTCCACACTAATACAAGTGCAAAAGTGGTTTCCTGCACCAACACAAGTGTGAAAAGTGTTTTTTCAACACTATCACAAGTGCGAAAAGTGGTTTTTCAACACTATCACAAGTGCAAAAAGTGTTTTTTCCACACTAATACAAGTGTAAAAGTGGTTTCATGCACCAACACAAGTGCGAAAAGTGGTTTTTCAACACTAACACAAGTGCGAAAAGTGGTTTTTCAACACTATCACAAGTGCAAAAAGTGTATTTTCCACACTAATACAAGTGCAAAAGTGGTTTCCTGCACCAACACAAGTGCAAGAAAGTGGTTTTTCAACACTAACACAAGTGCGAAAAGTGGTTTTTCAACACTAACACAAGTGCGAAAAGTGGTTTTTCAACACTAATACAAGTGCAAAAGTGGTTTCCTGCACCAACAAAAGTGCAAAATGTGGTTTTTCAACACTAACACAAGTGCGAAAAGTGGTTTTTCAACACTATCACAAGTGCAAAAAGTGTTTTTTCCACACTAATACAAGTGCAAAAGTGGTTTTCCTGCACCAACACAAGTGCGAAAAGTGGTTTTTCAACACTAACACAAGTGCGAAAAGTGGTTTTTCAACACTAACACAAGTGCGAAAAGTGTTTTTTCCACACTAATACAAGTGCAAAAGTGGTTTCCTGCACCAACACAAGTGCGAAAAGTGGTTTTTCAACATTAACACAAGTGCGAAAAGTGGTTTTTCAACACCAACACAAGTGCGAAAGTGGTTTCCTTCACCAACACAAGTGCGAAAAGTGGTTTTTCAACACTAACACAAGTGGGAAAAGTGATTTTTCAACACTATCACAAGTGCAAAAAGTGTTTTTTCCACACTAATACAAGTGCAAAAGTGGTTTCCTGCACCAACACAAGTGCGAAAAGTGGTTTTTCAACACTAACACAAGTGCGAAAAGTGGTTTTTCAACACTAACACAAGTGCGAAAAGTGGTTTTTCAACACTAACAAAAGTGCGAAAAGTGGTTTTTCAACACTAACACAAGTGCGAAAAGTGATTTTTCCACACTAATACAAGTGCAAAAGTGGTTTCCTGCACCAACACAAGTGCGAAAAGTGGTTTTTCAACACTAACACAAGTGCGAAAAGTGATTTTTCAACACTAACACAAGTGCGAAAAGTGGTTTTTCAACACTAACACAAGTACGAAAAGTGGTTTTTCCACACTAATACAAGTGCAAAAGTGGTTTCCTGCACCAACACAAGTGCGAAAAGTGGTTTTTCAACACTAACACAAGTGCGAAAAGTGGTTTTTCAACACTATCACAAGTGCAAAAAGTGTTTTTTCCACACCAACACAAGTGCGAAAAGTGGTTTTTCAACACTAACACAAGTGCGAAAAGTGGTTTCTCAACACTAACACAAGTGCGAAAAGTGGTTTTTCAACACTAACACAAGTGCGAAAAGTGTTTTTTCAACACTAACACAAGTGCGAAAAGTGGTTTTTCCACACTAATACAAGTGCAAAAGTGGTTTCCTGCACCAACACAAGTGCGAAAAGTGGTTTTTCAACACTAACACAAGTGCGAAAAGTGGTTTCTCAACACTAACACAAGTGCGAAAAGTGGTTTTTCAACACTAACACAAGTGCGAAAAGTGTTTTTTCAACACTAACACAAGTGCGAAAAGTGGTTTTTCCACACTAATACAAGTGCAAAAGTGGTTTCCTGCACCAACACAAGTGCGAAAAGTGGTTTTTCAACACTAACACAAGTGCGAAAAGTGGTTTTTCAACACTATCACATGTGCAAAAAGTGTTTTTTCCACACTAATACAAGTGCAAAAGTGGTTTCCTGCACCCACACAAGTGCGAAAAGTGGTTTTTCAACACTAACACAAGTGCAAAAAGTGGTTTTTCAACACTAACACAAGTGCGAAAAGTGGTTTTTCCACACTAATACAAGTGCAAAAGTGGTTTCCTGCACCAACACAAGTGTGAAAAGTGGTTTTTCAACAATAACACAAGTGCGAAAAGTGGTTTTTCAACACTAACACAAGTGCGAAAAGTGTTTTTTCCACACTAATACAAGTGCAAAAGTGGTTTCCTGCACCAACACAAGTGCGAAAAGTGGTTTTTCAACACTTTCACAAGTGCAAAAAGTGTTTTTTCCACACTAATACAAGTGCAGAAGTGGTTTTTCCACACTAATACAAGTGCAATAGTGGTTTCCTGCACCAAGACAAGTGCGAAAAGTGGTTTTTCAACACTAACACAAGTGCGAAAAGTGGTTTTTCCACACTAATACAAGTGCAAAAGTGGTTTCCTGCACCAACACAAGTGTGAAAAGTGTTTTTTCAACACTATCACAAGTGCGAAAAGTGGTTTTTCAACACTATCACAAGTGCAAAAAGTGTTTTTTCCACACTAATACAAGTGTAAAAGTGGTTTCATGCACCAACACAAGTGCGAAAAGTGGTTTTTCAACACTAACACAAGTGCGAAAAGTGGTTTTTCAACACTATCACAAGTGCAAAAAGTGTATTTTTCCACACTAATACAAGTGCAAAAGTGGTTTCCTGCACCAACACAAGTGCAAGAAAGTGGTTTTTCAACACTAACACAAGTGCGAAAAGTGGTTTTTCAACACTAACACAAGTGCGAAAAGTGGTTTTTCAACACTAATACAAGTGCAAAAGTGGTTTCCTGCACCACAAAAGTGCAAAATGTGGTTTTTCAACACTAACACAAGTGCGAAAAGTGGTTTTTCAACACTATCACAAGTGCAAAAAGTGTTTTTTCCACACTAATACAAGTGCAAAAGTGGTTTTCCTGCACCAACACAAGTGCGAAAAGTGGTTTTTCAACACTAACACAAGTGCGAAAAGTGGTTTTTCAACACTAACACAAGTGCGAAAAGTGTTTTTTCCACACTAATACAAGTGCAAAAGTGGTTTCCTGCACCAACACAAGTGCGAAAAGTGGTTTTTCAACATTAACACAAGTGCGAAAAGTGGTTTTTCAACACCAACACAAGTGCGAAAGTGGTTTCCTTCACCAACACAAGTGCGAAAAGTGGTTTTTCAACACTAACACAAGTGGGAAAAGTGATTTTTCAACACTATCACAAGTGCAAAAAGTGTTTTTTCCACACTAATACAAGTGCAAAAGTGGTTTCCTGCACCAACACAAGTGCGAAAAGTGGTTTTTCAACACTAACACAAGTGCGAAAAGTGGTTTTTCAACACTAACACAAGTGCGAAAAGTGGTTTTTCAACACTAACAAAAGTGCGAAAAGTGGTTTTTCAACACTAACACAAGTGCGAAAAGTGATTTTTCCACACTAATACAAGTGCAAAAGTGGTTTCCTGCACCAACACAAGTGCGAAAAGTGGTTTTTCAACACTAACACAAGTGCGAAAAGTGATTTTTCAACACTAACACAAGTGCGAAAAGTGGTTTTTCAACACTAACACAAGTACGAAAAGTGGTTTTTCCACACTAATACAAGTGCAAAAGTGGTTTCCTGCACCAACACAAGTGCGAAAAGTGGTTTTTCAACACTAACACAAGTGCGAAAAGTGGTTTTTCAACACTATCACAAGTGCAAAAAGTGTTTTTTCCACACCAACACAAGTGCGAAAAGTGGTTTTTCAACACTAACACAAGTGCGAAAAGTGGTTTCTCAACACTAACACAAGTGCGAAAAGTGGTTTTTCAACACTAACACAAGTGCGAAAAGTGTTTTTTCAACACTAACACAAGTGCGAAAAGTGGTTTTTCCACACTAATACAAGTGCAAAAGTGGTTTCCTGCACCAACACAAGTGCGAAAAGTGGTTTTTCAACACTAACACAAGTGCGAAAAGTGGTTTTTCAACACTATCACATGTGCAAAAAGTGTTTTTTCCACACTAATACAAGTGCAAAAGTGGTTTCCTGCACCCACACAAGTGCGAAAAGTGGATTTTCAACACTAACACAAGTGCAAAAAGTGGTTTTTCAACACTAACACAAGTGCGAAAAGTGGTTTTTCCACACTAATACAAGTGCAAAAGTGGTTTCCTGCACCAACACAAGTGTGAAAAGTGGTTTTTCAACAATAACACAAGTGCGAAAAGTGGTTTTTCAACACTAACACAAGTGCGAAAAGTGTTTTTTCCACACTAATACAAGTGCAAAAGTGGTTTCCTGCACCAACACAAGTGCGAAAAGTGGTTTTTCAACACTTTCACAAGTGCAAAAAGTGTTTTTTCCACACTAATACAAGTGCAAAAGTGGTTTTTCCACACTAATACAAGTGCAATAGTGGTTTCCTGCACCAAGACAAGTGCGAAAAGTGGTTTTTCAACACTAACACAAGTGCGAAAAGTGGTTTTTCCACACTAATACAAGTGCAAAAGTGGTTTCCTGCACCAACACAAGTGTGAAAAGTGTTTTTTCAACACTATCACAAGTGCGAAAAGTGGTTTTTCAACACTATCACAAGTGCAAAAAGTGTTTTTTCCACACTAATACAAGTGCAAAAGTGGTTTCATGCACCAACACAAGTGCGAAAAGTGGTTTTTCAACACTAACACAAGTGCGAAAAGTGGTTTTTCAACACTATCACAAGTGCAAAAAGTGTATTTTCCACACTAATACAAGTGCAAAAGTGGTTTCCTGCACCAACACAAGTGCAAGAAAGTGGTTTTTCAACACTAACACAAGTGCGAAAAGTGGTTTTTCAACACTAACACAAGTGCGAAAAGTGGTTTTTCAACACTAATACAAGTGCAAAAGTGGTTTCCTGCACCAACAAAAGTGCAAAATGTGGTTTTTCAACACTAACACAAGTGCGAAAAGTGGTTTTTCAACACTATCACAAGTGCAAAAAGTGTTTTTTCCACACTAATACAAGTGCAAAAGTGGTTTTCCTGCACCAACACAAGTGCGAAAAGTGGTTTTTCAACACTAACACAAGTGCGAAAAGTGGTTTTTCAACATTAACACAAGTGCGAAAAGTGTTTTTTCCACACTAATACAAGTGCAAAAGTGGTTTCCTGCACCAACACAAGTGCGAAAAGTGGTTTTTCAACATTAACACAAGTGCGAAAAGTGGTTTTTCAACACCAACACAAGTGCGAAAGTGGTTTCCTTCACCAACACAAGTGCGAAAAGTGGTTTTTCAACACTAACACAAGTGGGAAAAGTGATTTTTCAACACTATCACAAGTGCAAAAAGTGTTTTTTCCACACTAATACAAGTGCAAAAGTGGTTTCCTGCACCAACACAAGTGCGAAAAGTGGTTTTTCAACACTAACACAAGTGCGAAAAGTGGTTTTTCAACACTAACACAAGTGCGAAAAGTGGTTTTTCAACACTAACAAAAGTGCGAAAAGTGGTTTTTCAACACTAACACAAGTGCGAAAAGTGATTTTTCCACACTAATACAAGTGCAAAAGTGGTTTCCTGCACCAACACAAGTGCGAAAAGTGGTTTTTCAACACTAACACAAGTGCGAAAAGTGATTTTTCAACACTAACACAAGTGCGAAAAGTGGTTTTTCAACACTAACACAAGTACGAAAAGTGGTTTTTCCACACTAATACAAGTGCAAAAGTGGTTTCCTTTACCAACACAAGTGCGAAAAGTGGTTTTTCAACACTAACACAAGTGCGAAAAGTGGTTTTTCAACACTATCACAAGTGCAAAAAGTGTTTTTTCCACACCAACACAAGTGCGAAAAGTGGTTTTTCAACACTAACACAAGTGCGAAAAGTGGTTTCTCAACACTAACACAAGTGCGAAAAGTGGTTTTTCAACACTAACACAAGTGCGAAAAGTGTTTTTTCAACACTAACACAAGTGCGAAAAGTGGTTTTTCCACACTAATACAAGTGCAAAAGTGGTTTCCTGCACCAACACAAGTGCGAAAAGTGGTTTTTCAACACTAACACAAGTGCGAAAAGTGGTTTTTCAACACTATCACATGTGCAAAAAGTGTTTTTTCCACACTAATACAAGTGCAAAAGTGGTTTCCTGCACCCACACAAGTGCGAAAAGTGGATTTTCAACACTAACACAAGTGCAAAAAGTGGTTTTTCAACACTAACACAAGTGCGAAAAGTGGTTTTTCCACACTAATACAAGTGCAAAAGTGGTTTCCTGCACCAACACAAGTGTGAAAAGTGGTTTTTCAACAATAACACAAGTGCGAAAAGTGGTTTTTCAACACTAACACAAGTGCGAAAAGTGTTTTTTCCACACTAATACAAGTGCAAAAGTGGTTTCCTGCACCAACACAAGTGCGAAAAGTGGTTTTTCAACACTTTCACAAGTGCAAAAAGTGTTTTTTCCACACTAATACAAGTGCAAAAGTGGTTTTTCCACACTAATACAAGTGCAATAGTGGTTTCCTGCACCAAGACAAGTGCGAAAAGTGGTTTTTCAACACTAACACAAGTGCGAAAAGTGGTTTTTCCACACTAATACAAGTGCAAAAGTGGTTTCCTGCACCAACACAAGTGTGAAAAGTGTTTTTTCAACACTATCACAAGTGCGAAAAGTGGTTTTTCAACACTATCACAAGTGCAAAAAGTGTTTTTTCCACACTAATACAAGTGCAAAAGTGGTTTCATGCACCAACACAAGTGCGAAAAGTGGTTTTTCAACACTAACACAAGTGCGAAAAGTGGTTTTTCAACACTATCACAAGTGCAAAAAGTGTATTTTCCACACTAATACAAGTGCAAAAGTGGTTTCCTGCACCAACACAAGTGCAAGAAAGTGGTTTTTCAACACTAACACAAGTGCGAAAAGTGGTTTTTCAACACTAACACAAGTGCGAAAAGTGGTTTTTCAACACTAATACAAGTGCAAAAGTGGTTTCCTGCACCAACAAAAGTGCAAAATGTGGTTTTTCAACACTAACACAAGTGCGAAAAGTGGTTTTTCAACACTATCACAAGTGCAAAAAGTGTTTTTTCCACACTAATACAAGTGCAAAAGTGGTTTTCCTGCACCAACACAAGTGCGAAAAGTGGTTTTTCAACACTAACACAAGTGCGAAAAGTGGTTTTTCAACATTAACACAAGTGCGAAAAGTGTTTTTTCCACACTAATACAAGTGCAAAAGTGGTTTCCTGCACCAACACAAGTGCGAAAAGTGGTTTTTCAACATTAACACAAGTGCGAAAAGTGGTTTTTCAACACCAACACAAGTGCGAAAGTGGTTTCCTTCACCAACACAAGTGCGAAAAGTGGTTTTTCAACACTAACACAAGTGGGAAAAGTGATTTTTCAACACTATCACAAGTGCAAAAAGTGTTTTTTCCACACTAATACAAGTGCAAAAGTGGTTTCCTGCACCAACACAAGTGCGAAAAGTGGTTTTTCAACACTAACACAAGTGCGAAAAGTGGTTTTTCAACACTAACACAAGTGCGAAAAGTGGTTTTTCAACACTAACAAAAGTGCGAAAAGTAGTTTTTCAACACTAACACAAGTGCGAAAAGTGTTTTTTCCACTCTAATACAAGTGCAAAAGTGGTTTCCTGCACCAACACAAGTGCGAAAAGTGGTTTTTCAACACTAACACAAGTGCGAAAAGTGGTTTTTCAACACTAACACAAGTGCGAAAAGTGGTTTTTCAACACTAACACAAGTGCGAAAAGTGTTTTTTCAACACTAACACAAGTGCGAAAAGTGGTTTTTTCCACACTAATACAAGTGCAAAAGTGGTTTCCTGCACCAACACAAGTGCGATAAGTGGTTTTTCAACACTAACACAAGTGCGAAAAGTGGTTTTTCAACACTATCACAAGTGCAAAAAGTGTTTTTTCCACACTAATACAAGTGCAAAAGTGGTTTCCTGCACCAACACAAGTGCGAAAAGTGGTTTTTCAACACTAACACAAGTGCGAAAAGTGGTTTTTCAACACTAACACAAGTGCGAAAAGTGGTTTTTCCACACCAATACAAGTGCAAAAGTGGGTTCCTGCACCAACACAAGTGCGAAAAGTGGTTTTTCAACACTAACACAAGTGTGAAAAGTGGTTTTTCAACACTATCACAAGTGCAAAAAGTGTTTTTTCTACACTAATACAAGTGCGAAAAGTGGTTTCCTGCACCAACACAAGTGCGAAAAGTGGTTTTTCAACACTAACACAAGTGCGAAAAGTGGTTTTTCAACACTAACAAAAGTGCAAAAAGTGGTTTTTCAACACTAACACAAATGCGAAAAGTGGTTTTTCAACACTAACACAAGTGCGAAAAGTGGTTTTTCAACACTAACACAAGTGCGAAAAGTGGTTTTTCAACACTAACACAAGTGCGAAAAGTGGTTTTTCAACACTAACACAAGTGCGAAAAGTGGTTTCCTGCACCAACACAAGTGCGAAAAGTGGTTTTTCAACACTATCACAAGTGCGAAAAGTGGTTTTTCAACACTATCACAAGTGCAAAAAGTGTTTTTTCCACACTAATACAAGTGCAAAAGTGGTTTCATGCACCAACACAAGTGCGAAAAGTGGTTTTTCAACACTAACACAAGTGCGAAAAGTGGTTTTTCAACACTATCACAAGTGCAAAAAGTGTATTTTCCACACTAATACAACTGCAAAATTGGTTTCCTGCACCAACACAAGTGCAAGAAAGTGGTTTTTCAACACTAACACAAGTGCGAAAAGTGGTTTTTCAACACTAACACAAGTGCGAAAAGTGGTTTTTCAACACTAATACAAGTGCAAAAGTGGTTTCCTGCACCAACAAAAGTGCAAAATGTGGTTTTTCAACACTAACACAAGTGCGAAAAGTGGTTTTTCAACACTATCACAAGTGCAAAAAGTGTTTTTTCCACACTAATACAAGTGCAAAAGTGGTTTTCCTGCACCAACACAAGTGCGAAAAGTGGTTTTTCAACACTAACACAAGTGCGAAAAGTGGTTTTTCAACACTAACACAAGTGTGAAAAGTGTTTTTTCCACACTAATACAAGTGCAAAAGTGGTTTCCTGCACCAACACAAGTGCGAAAAGTGGTTTTTCAACATTAACACAAGTGCGAAAAGTGGTTTTTCAACACCAACACAAGTGCGAAAGTGGTTTCCTTCACCAACACAAGTGCGAAAAGTGGTTTTTCAACACTAACACAAGTGCGAAAAGTGATTTTTCAACACTATCACAAGTGCAAAAAGTGTTTTTTCCACACTAATACAAGTGCAAAAGTGGTTTCCTGCACCAACACAAGTGCGAAAAGTGGTTTTTCAACACTAACACAAGTGCGAAAAGTGGTTTTTCAACACTAACACAAGTGCGAAAAGTGGTTTTTCAACACTAACAAAAGTGCGAAAAGTGGTTTTTCAACACTAACACAAGTGCGAAAAGTGTTTTTTCCACACTAATACAAGTGCAAAAGTGGTTTCCTGCACCAACACAAGTGCGAAAAGTGGTTTTTCAACACTAACACAAGTGCGAAAAGTGGTTTTTCAACACTAACACAAGTGCGAAAAGTGGTTTTTCAACACTAACACAAGTGCGAAAAGTGTTTTTTCAACACTAATACAAGTGCAAAAGTGGTTTCCTGCACCAAGACAAGTGCGAAAAGTGGTTTTTCAACACTTTCACAAGTGCAAAAAGTGTTTTTTCCACACTAACACAAGTGCGGTAAGTGGTTTTTCAACACTAACACAAGTGCGAAAAGTGGTTTTTCAACACTAACACAAGTGCGAAAAGTGTTTTTCCACACTAATACAAGTGCAAAAGTGGTTTCCTGCAACAAAACAAGTGCGAAAAGTGGTTTTTCAACACTTTCATAAGTGCAAAAAGTGTTTTTTCCACACTAATACAAGTGCAAAAGTGGTTTCCTGCACCAACACAAGTGCGAAAAGTGGTTTTTCAACACTAACACAAGTGCGAAAAGTGGTTTTTCAACACTAACACAAGTGCGAAAAGTGTTTTTTCCACACTAATACAAGTGCAAAAGTGGTTTCCTGCACCAACACAAGTGCGAAAAGTGGTTTTTCAACATTAACACAAGTGCGAAAAGTGGTTTTTCAACACCAACACAAGTGCGAAAGTGGTTTCCTTCACCAACACAAGTGCGAAAAGTGGTTTTTCAACACTAACACAAGTGCGAAAAGTGATTTTTCAACACTATCACAAGTGCAAAAAGTGTTTTTTCCACACTAATACAAGTGCAAAAGTGGTTTCCTGCACCAACACAAGTGCGAAAAGTGGTTTTTCAACACTAACACAAGTGCGAAAAGTGGTTTTTCAACACTAACACAAGTGCGAAAAGTGGTTTTTCAACACTAACAAAAGTGCGAAAAGTGGTTTTTCAACACTAACACAAGTGCGAAAAGTGTTTTTTCCACACTAATACAAGTGCAAAAGTGGTTTCCTGCACCAACACAAGTGCGAAAAGTGGTTTTTCAACACTAACACAAGTGCGAAAAGTGGTTTTTCAACACTAACACAAGTGCGAAAAGTGGTTTTTCAACACTAACACAAGTGCGAAAAGTGTTTTTTCAACACTAATACAAGTGCAAAAGTGGTTTCCTGCACCAAGACAAGTGCGAAAAGTGGTTTTTCAACACTTTCACAAGTGCAAAAAGTGTTTTTTCCACACTAATACAAGTGCAAAAGTGGTTTCCTGCACCAACACAAGTGTGAAAAGTGTTTTTTCAACACTATCACAAGTGCGAAAAGTGGTTTTTCAACACTAACACAAGTGCGAAAAGTGGTTTTTCAACACTATCACAAGTGGAAAAAGTGGTTTTTCCACACTAATACAAGTGCAAAAGTGGTTTCCTGCACCAACACAAGTGCGAAAAGTGGTTTTTCAACACTAACACAAGTGCGAAAAGTGGTTTTTCAACACTAACACAAGTGCGAAAAGTGTTTTTCCACACTAATACAAGTGCAAAAGTGGTTTCCTGCAACAAAACAAGTGCGAAAAGTGGTTTTTCAACACTTTCATAAGTGCAAAAAGTGTTTTTTCCACACTAATACAAGTGCAAAAGTGGTTTCCTGCACCAAGACAAGTGCGAAAAGTGGTTTTTCAACACTAACACAAGTGCGAAAAGTGGTTTTTCCACACTAATACAAGTGCAAAAGTGGTTCCCTGCACCAACACAAGTGTGAAAAGTGTTTTTTCAACACTATCACAAGTGCGAAAAGTGGTTTTTCAACAATATCACAAGTGCAAAAAGTGTTTTTTCCACACTAATACAAGTGCAAAAGTGGTTTCCTGCACCAACACAAGTGCGAAAAGTGGTTTTTCAACACTAACACAAGTGCGAAAAGTGGTTTTTCAACACTATCACAAGTGCAAAAAGTGTTTTTTCCACACTAATACAAGTGCAAAAGTGGTTTCCTGCACCAACACAAGTGCGAAAAGTGGTTTTTCAACACTAACACAAGTGCGAAAAGTGGTTTTTCAACACTAACACAAGTGCGAAAAGTGGTTTTTCAACACTAACAAAAGTGGGAAAAGTGGTTTTTCAACACTAACACAAGTGCGAAAAGTGGTTTTTCCACACTAAGACAAGTGCAAAAGTGGTTTCCTGCACCAACACAAGTGCGAAAAGTGGTTTTTCAACACTAACACAAGTGCAAAAAGTGGTTTTTCAACACTAACACAAGTGCGAAAAGTGGTGTTTCCACACTAATACAAGTGCAAAAGTGGTTTCCTGCACCAACACAAGTGCGAAAAGTGGTTTATCAACACTGACACAAGTGCGAAAAGTGGTTTTTCAACACTATCACAAGTGCAAAAAGTGTTTTTTCCACACTAATACAAGTGCAAAAGTGGTTTCCTGCACCAACACAAGTGCGAAATGTGGTTTTTCAACACTAACACAAGTGCGAAAAGTGGTTTTTCAACACTAACACAAGTGCGAAAAGTGGTTTTTCAACACTAACAAAAGTGCGAAAAGTGGTTTTTCAACACTAACACAAGTGCGAAAAGTGTTTTTTCCACACTAATACAAGTGCAAAAGTGGTTTCCTGCACCAACACAAGTGTGAAAAGTGGTTTTTCAACACTAACACAAGTGCGAAAAGTGGTTTTTCAACACTAACACAAGTGCGAAAAGTGGTTTTTCAACACTAACACAAGTACGAAAAGTGGTTTTTCCACACTAATACAAGTGCAAAAGTGGTTTCCTGCACCAACACAAGTGCGAAAAGTGGTTTTTCAAGACTAACACAAGTGCGAAAAGTGGTTTTTCAACACTATCACAAGTGCAAAAAGTGTTTTTTTCCACACCAACACAAGTGCGAAAAGTGGTTTTTCAACACTAACACAAGTGCGAAAAGTGGTTTTTCAACACTAACACAAGTGCGAAAAGTGGTTTTTCAACACTAACACAAGTGCGAAAAGTGTTTTTTCAACACTAACACAAGTGCGAAAAGTGGTTTATCCACACTAATACAAGTGCAAAAGTGGTTTCCTGCACCAACACAAGTGCGAAAAGTGGTTTTTCAACACTAACACAAGTGCGAAAAGTGGTTTTTCAACACTAACACAAGTGCGAAAAGTGTTTTTTCCACACTAATACAAGTGCAAAAGTGGTTTCCTGCAACAACACAAGTGCGAAAAGTGGTTTTTCAACACTTTCACAAGTGCAAAAAGTGTTTTTTCCACACTAATACAAGTGCAAAAGTGGTTTCCTGCACCAACACAAGTGTGAAAAGTGTTTTTTCAACACTATCACAAGTGCGAAAAGTGGTTTTTCCACACTAATACAAGTGGAAAAGTGGTTCCCTGCACCAACACAAGTGTGAAAAGTGTTTTTTCAACACTATCACAAGTGCGAAAAGTGGTTTTTTAACACTAACACAAGTGCGAAAAGTGGTTTTTCCACACTAATACAAGTGCAAAAGTGGTTCCCTGCACCAACACAAGTGTAAAGTGTTTTTTCAACACTATCACAAGTGCGAAAAATGGTTTTTCAACAATATCACAAGTGCAAAAAGTGTTTTTTCCACACTAATACAAGTACGAAAAGTGGTTTAGCCACACTAACACAAGTGCGAAAAGTGGTTTTTCAACACTAACACAAGTGCGAAAAGTGGTTTTTCAACACTAACACAAGTACGAAAAGTGGTTTATCCACACTAATACAAGTGCAAAAGTGGTTTCCTGCATCAACAGAAGTGTGAAAAGTGGTTTTTCAACACTAACACAAGTGCGAAAAGTGGTTTTTCAACACTATCACAAGTGCAAAAAGTGTTTTTTCCACACTAATACAAGTGCAAAAGTGGTTTTCCTGCACCAACACAAGTGCGAAAAGTGGTTTTTCAACACTAACACAAGTGCGAAAAGTGGTTTTTCAACACTAACACAAGTGTGAAAAGTGTTTTTTCCACACTAATACAAGTGCAAAAGTGGTTTCCTGCACCAACACAAGTGCGAAAAGTGGTTTTTCAACATTAACACAAGTGCGAAAAGTGGTTTTTCAACACCAACACAAGTGCGAAAGTGGTTTCCTTCACCAACACAAGTGCGAAAAGTGGTTTTTCAACACTAACACAAGTGCGAAAAGTGATTTTTCAACACTATCACAAGTGCAAAAAGTGTTTTTTCCACACTAATACAAGTGCAAAAGTGGTTTCCTGCACCAACACAAGTGCGAAAAGTGGTTTTTCAACACTAACACAAGTGCGAAAAGTGGTTTTTCAACACTAACACAAGTGCGAAAAGTGGTTTTTCAACACTAACAAAAGTGCGAAAAGTGGTTTTTCAACACTAACACAAGTGCGAAAAGTGTTTTTTCCACACTAATACAAGTGCAAAAGTGGTTTCCTGCACCAACACAAGTGCGAAAAGTGGTTTTTCAACACTAACACAAGTGCGAAAAGTGGTTTTTCAACACTAACACAAGTGCGAAAAGTGGTTTTTCAACACTAACACAAGTGCGAAAAGTGTTTTTTCAACACTAATACAAGTGCAAAAGTGGTTTCCTGCACCAAGACAAGTGCGAAAAGTGGTTTTTCAACACTTTCACAAGTGCAAAAAGTGTTTTTTCCACACTAATACAAGTGCAAAAGTGGTTTCCTGCACCAACACAAGTGTGAAAAGTGTTTTTTCAACACTATCACAAGTGCGAAAAGTGGTTTTTCAACACTAACACAAGTGCGAAAAGTGGTTTTTCAACACTATCACAAGTGCAAAAAGTGTTTTTTCCACACTAATACAAGTGCAAAAGTGGTTTCCTGCACCAACACAAGTGCGAAAAGTGGTTTTTCAACACTAACACAAGTGCGAAAAGTGGTTTTTCAACACTAACACAAGTGCGAAAAGTGGTTTTTCCACACTAATACAAGTGCAAAAGTGGTTTCCTGCACCAACACAAGTGCGGTAAGTGGTTTTTCAACACTAACACAAGTGCGAAAAGTGGTTTTTCAACTCTAACACAAGTGCGAAAAGTGTTTTTCAACACTAACACAAGTGCAAAAAGTGGTTTTTCAACACTAACACAAGTGCAAAAGTGGTTTCCTGCACCAAGACAAGTGCGAAAAGTGGTTTTTCAACACTAACACAAGTGCGAAAAGTGGTTTTTCCAGACTAATACAAGTGCAAAAGTGGTTTCCTGCAACAAAACAAGTGCGAAAAGTGGTTTTTCAACACTTTCATAAGTGCAAAAAGTGTTTTTTCCACACTAATACAAGTGCAAAAGTGGTTTCCTGCACCAAGACAAGTGCGAAAAGTGGTTTTTCAACACTAACACAAGTGCGAAAAGTGGTTTTTCCACACTAATACAAGTGCAAAAGTGGTTCCCTGCACCAACACAAGTGTGAAAAGTGTTTTTTCAACACTATCACAAGTGCGAAAAGTGGTTTTTCAACACTATCACAAGTGCAAAAAGTGTTTTTTCCACACTAATACAAGTGCAAAAGTGGTTTCCTGCACCAACACAAGTGCGAAAAGTGGTTTTTCAACACTAACACAAGTGCGAAAAGTGGTTTTTCAACACTAACACAAGTGCGAAAAGTGGTTTTTCAACACTAACAAAAGTGGGAAAAGTGGTTTTTCAACACTAACACAAGTGCGAAAAGTGGTTTTTCCACACTAAGACAAGTGCAAAAGTGGTTTCCTGCACCAACACAAGTGCGAAAAGTGGTTTTTCAACACTAACACAAGTGCAAAAAGTGGTTTTTCAACACTAACACAAGTGCGAAAAGTGGTGTTTCCACACTAATACAAGTGCAAAAGTGGTTTCCTGCACCAACACAAGTGCGAAAAGTGGTTTATCAACACTGACACAAGTGCGAAAAGTGGTTTTTCAACACTATCACAAGTGCAAAAAGTGTTTTTTCCACACTAATACAAGTGCAAAAGTGGTTTCCTGCACCAACACAAGTGCGAAATGTGGTTTTTCAACACTAACACAAGTGCGAAAAGTGGTTTTTCAACACTAACACAAGTGCGAAAAGTGGTTTTTCAACACTAACAAAAGTGCGAAAAGTGGTTTTTCAACACTAACACAAGTGCGAAAAGTGTTTTTTCCACACTAATACAAGTGCAAAAGTGGTTTCCTGCACCAACACAAGTGCGAAAAGTGGTTTTTCAACACTAACACAAGTGCGAAAAGTGGTTTTTCAACACTAACACAAGTGCGAAAAGTGGTTTTTCAACACTAACACAAGTGCGAAAAGTGTTTTTTCAACACTAACACAAGTGCGAAAAGTGGTTTTTTCCACACTAATACAAGTGCAAAAGTGGTTTCCTGCACCAACACAAGTGCGATAAGTGGTTTTTCAACACTAACACAAGTGCGAAAAGTGGTTTTTCAACACTATCACAAGTGCAAAAAGTGTTTTTTCCACACTAATACAAGTGCAAAAGTGGTTTCCTGCACCAACACAAGTGCGAAAAGTGGTTTTTCAACACTAACACAAGTGCGAAAAGTGGTTTTTCAACACTAACACAAGTGCGAAAAGTGGTTTTTCCACACCAATACAAGTGCAAAAGTGGGTTCCTGCACCAACACAAGTGCGAAAAGTGGTTTTTCAACACTAACACAAGTGTGAAAAGTGGTTTTTCAACACTATCACAAGTGCAAAAAGTGTTTTTTCTACACTAATACAAGTGCGAAAAGTGGTTTCCTGCACCAACACAAGTGCGAAAAGTGGTTTTTCAACACTAACACAAGTGCGAAAAGTGGTTTTTCAACACTAACAAAAGTGCAAAAAGTGGTTTTTCAACACTAACACAAATGCGAAAAGTGGTTTTTCAACACTAACACAAGTGCGAAAAGTGGTTTTTCAACACTAACACAAGTGCGAAAAGTGGTTTTTCAACACTAACACAAGTGCGAAAAGTGGTTTTTCAACACTAACACAAGTGCGAAAAGTGGTTTCCTGCACCAACACAAGTGCGAAAAGTGGTTTTTCAACACTATCACAAGTGCGAAAAGTGGTTTTTCAACACTATCACAAGTGCAAAAAGTGTTTTTTCCACACTAATACAAGTGCAAAAGTGGTTTCATGCACCAACACAAGTGCGAAAAGTGGTTTTTCAACACTAACACAAGTGCGAAAAGTGGTTTTTCAACACTATCACAAGTGCAAAAAGTGTATTTTCCACACTAATACAACTGCAAAATTGGTTTCCTGCACCAGCACAAGTGCAAGAAAGTGGTTTTTCAACACTAACACAAGTGCGAAAAGTGGTTTTTCAACACTAACACAAGTGCGAAAAGTGGTTTTTCAACACTAATACAAGTGCAAAAGTGGTTTCCTGCACCAACAAAAGTGCAAAATGTGGTTTTTCAACACTAACACAAGTGCGAAAAGTGGTTTTTCAACACTATCACAAGTGCAAAAAGTGTTTTTTCCACACTAATACAAGTGCAAAAGTGGTTTTCCTGCACCAACACAAGTGCGAAAAGTGGTTTTTCAACACTAACACAAGTGCGAAAAGTGGTTTTTCAACACTAACACAAGTGTGAAAAGTGTTTTTTCCACACTAATACAAGTGCAAAAGTGGTTTCCTGCACCAACACAAGTGCGAAAAGTGGTTTTTCAACATTAACACAAGTGCGAAAAGTGGTTTTTCAACACCAACACAAGTGCGAAAGTGGTTTCCTTCACCAACACAAGTGCGAAAAGTGGTTTTTCAACACTAACACAAGTGCGAAAAGTGATTTTTCAACACTATCACAAGTGCAAAAAGTGTTTTTTCCACACTAATACAAGTGCAAAAGTGGTTTCCTGCACCAACACAAGTGCGAAAAGTGGTTTTTCAACACTAACACAAGTGCGAAAAGTGGTTTTTCAACACTAACACAAGTGCGAAAAGTGGTTTTTCAACACTAACAAAAGTGCGAAAAGTGGTTTTTCAACACTAACACAAGTGCGAAAAGTGTTTTTTCCACACTAATACAAGTGCAAAAGTGGTTTACTGCACCAACACAAGTGCGAAAAGTGGTTTTTCAACACTAACACAAGTGCGAAAAGTGGTTTTTCAACACTAACACAAGTGCGAAAAGTGGTTTTTCAACACTAACACAAGTGCGAAAAGTGTTTTTTCAACACTAATACAAGTGCAAAAGTGGTTTCCTGCACCAAGACAAGTGCGAAAAGTGGTTTTTCAACACTTTCACAAGTGCAAAAAGTGTTTTTTCCACACTAATACAAGTGCAAAAGTGGTTTCCTGCACCAACACAAGTGTGAAAAGTGTTTTTTCAACACTATCACAAGTGCGAAAAGTGGTTTTTCAACACTAACACAAGTGCGAAAAGTGGTTTTTCAACACTATCACAAGTGCAAAAAGTGTTTTTTCCACACTAATACAAGTGCAAAAGTGGTTTCCTGCACCAACACAAGTGCGAAAAGTGGTTTTTCAACACTAACACAAGTGCGAAAAGTGGTTTTTCAACACTAACACAAGTGCGAAAAGTGGTTTTTCCACACTAATACAAGTGCAAAAGTGGTTTCCTGCACCAACACAAGTGCGGTAAGTGGTTTTTCAACACTAACACAAGTGCGAAAAGTGGTTTTTCAACACTAACACAAGTGCGAAAAGTGTTTTTCCACACTAATACAAGTGCAAAAGTGGTTTCCTGCAACAAAACAAGTGCGAAAAGTGGTTTTTCAACACTTTCATAAGTGCAAAAAGTGTTTTTTCCACACTAATACAAGTGCAAAAGTGGTTTCCTGCACCAAGACAAGTGCGAAAAGTGGTTTTTCAACACTAACACAAGTGCGAAAAGTGGTTTTTCCACACTAATACAAGTGCAAAAGTGGTTCCCTGCACCAACACAAGTGTGAAAAGTGTTTTTTCAACACTATCACAAGTGCGAAAAGTGGTTTTTCAACAATATCACAAGTGCAAAAAGTGTTTTTTCCACACTAATACAAGTGCAAAAGTGGTTTCCTGCACCAACACAAGTGCGAAAAGTGGTTTTTCAACACTAACACAAGTGCGAAAAGTGGTTTTTCAACACTATCACAAGTGCAAAAAGTGTTTTTTCCACACTAATACAAGTGCAAAAGTGGTTTCCTGCACCAACACAAGTGCGAAAAGTGGTTTTTCAACACTAACACAAGTGCGAAAAGTGGTTTTTCAACACTAACACAAGTGCGAAAAGTGGTTTTTCAACACTAACAAAAGTGGGAAAAGTGGTTTTTCAACACTAACACAAGTGCGAAAAGTGGTTTTTCCACACTAAGACAAGTGCAAAAGTGGTTTCCTGCACCAACACAAGTGCGAAAAGTGGTTTTTCAACACTAACACAAGTGCAAAAAGTGGTTTTTCAACACTAACACAAGTGCGAAAAGTGGTGTTTCCACACTAATACAAGTGCAAAAGTGGTTTCCTGCACCAACACAAGTGCGAAAAGTGGTTTATCAACACTGACACAAGTGCGAAAAGTGGTTTTTCAACACTATCACAAGTGCAAAAAGTGTTTTTTCCACACTAATACAAGTGCAAAAGTGGTTTCCTGCACCAACACAAGTGCGAAATGTGGTTTTTCAACACTAACACAAGTGCGAAAAGTGGTTTTTCAACACTAACACAAGTGCGAAAAGTGGTTTTTCAACACTAACAAAAGTGCGAAAAGTGGTTTTTCAACACTAACACAAGTGCGAAAAGTGTTTTTTCCACACTAATACAAGTGCAAAAGTGGTTTCCTGCACCAACACAAGTGTGAAAAGTGGTTTTTCAACACTAACACAAGTGCGAAAAGTGGTTTTTCAACACTAACACAAGTGCGAAAAGTGGTTTTTCAACACTAACACAAGTACGAAAAGTGGTTTTTCCACACTAATACAAGTGCAAAAGTGGTTTCCTGCACCAACACAAGTGCGAAAAGTGGTTTTTCAAGACTAACACAAGTGCGAAAAGTGGTTTTTCAACACTATCACAAGTGCAAAAAGTGTTTATTCCACACCAACACAAGTGCGAAAAGTGGTTTTTCAACACTAACACAAGTGCGAAAAGTGGTTTTTCAACACTAACACAAGTGCGAAAAGTGGTTTTTCAACACTATCACAAGTGCGAAAAGTGGTTTTTTAACACTAACACAAGTGCGAAAAGTGGTTTTTCCACACTAATACAAGTACGAAAAGTGGTTTATCCACACTAACACAAGTGCGAAAAGTGGTTTTTCAACACTAACACAAGTGCGAAAAGTGGTTTTTCAACACTAACACAAGTACGAAAAGTGGATTATCCACACTAATACAAGTGCAAAAGTGGTTTCCTGCATCAACAGAAGTGTGAAAAGTGGTTTTTCAACACTAACACAAGTGCGAAAAGTGGTTTTTCAACACTATCACAAGTGCAAAAAGTGTTTTTTCCACACTAATACAAGTGCAAAAGTGGTTTTCCTGCACCAACACAAGTGCGAAAAGTGGTTTTTCAACACTAACACAAGTGCGAAAAGTGGTTTTTCAACACTAACACAAGTGTGAAAAGTGTTTTTTCCACACTAATACAAGTGCAAAAGTGGTTTCCTGCACCAACACAAGTGCGAAAAGTGGTTTTTCAACATTAACACAAGTGCGAAAAGTGGTTTTTCAACACCAACACAAGTGCGAAAGTGGTTTCCTTCACCAACACAAGTGCGAAAAGTGGTTTTTCAACACTAACACAAGTGCGAAAAGTGATTTTTCAACACTATCACAAGTGCAAAAAGTGTTTTTTCCACACTAATACAAGTGCAAAAGTGGTTTCCTGCACCAACACAAGTGCGAAAAGTGGTTTTTCAACACTAACACAAGTGCGAAAAGTGGTTTTTCAACACTAACACAAGTGCGAAAAGTGGTTTTTCAACACTAACACAAGTGCGAAAAGTGTTTTTTCAACACTAATACAAGTGCAAAAGTGGTTTCCTGCACCAAGACAAGTGCGAAAAGTGGTTTTTCAACACTTTCACAAGTGCAAAAAGTGTTTTTTCCACACTAATACAAGTGCAAAAGTGGTTTCCTGCACCAACACAAGTGTGAAAAGTGTTTTTTCAACACTATCACAAGTGCGAAAAGTGGTTTTTCAACACTAACACAAGTGCGAAAAGTGGTTTTTCAACACTATCACAAGTGCAAAAAGTGTTTTTTCCACACTAATACAAGTGCAAAAGTGGTTTCCTGCACCAACACAAGTGCGAAAAGTGGTTTTTCAACACTAACACAAGTGCGAAAAGTGGTTTTTCAACACTAACACAAGTGCGAAAAGTGGTTTTTCCACACTAATACAAGTGCAAAAGTGGTTTCCTGCACCAACACAAGTGCGGTAAGTGGTTTTTCAACACTAACACAAGTGCGAAAAGTGGTTTTTCAACACTAACACAAGTGCGAAAAGTGTTTTTCCACACTAATACAAGTGCAAAAGTGGTTTCCTGCAACAAAACAAGTGCGAAAAGTGGTTTTTCAACACTTTCATAAGTGCAAAAAGTGTTTTTTCCACACTAATACAAGTGCAAAAGTGGTTTCCTGCACCAAGACAAGTGCGAAAAGTGGTTTTTCAACACTAACACAAGTGCGAAAAGTGGTTTTTCCACACTAATACAAGTGCAGAAGTGGTTCCCTGCACCAACACAAGTGTGAAAAGTGTTTTTTCAACACTATCACAAGTGCGAAAAGTGGTTTTTCAACAATATCACAAGTGCAAAAAGTGTTTTTTCCACACTAATACAAGTGCAAAAGTGGTTTCCTGCACCAACACAAGTGCGAAAAGTGGTTTTTCAACACTAACACAAGTGCGAAAAGTGGTTTTTCAACACTATCACAAGTGCAAAAAGTGTTTTTTCCACACTAATACAAGTGCAAAAGTGGTTTCCTGCACCAACACAAGTGCGAAAAGTGGTTTTTCAACACTAACACAAGTGCGAAAAGTGGTTTTTCAACACTAACACAAGTGCGAAAAGTGGTTTTTCAACACTAACAAAAGTGGGAAAAGTGGTTTTTCAACACTAACACAAGTGCGAAAAGTGGTTTTTCCACACTAAGACAAGTGCAAAAGTGGTTTCCTGCACCAACACAAGTGCGAAAAGTGGTTTTTCAACACTAACACAAGTGCAAAAAGTGGTTTTTCAACACTAACACAAGTGCGAAAAGTGGTGTTTCCACACTAATACAAGTGCAAAAGTGGTTTCCTGCACCAACACAAGTGCGAAAAGTGGTTTATCAACACTGACACAAGTGCGAAAAGTGGTTTTTCAACACTATCACAAGTGCAAAAAGTGTTTTTTCCACACTAATACAAGTGCAAAAGTGGTTTCCTGCACCAACACAAGTGCGAAATGTGGTTTTTCAACACTAACACAAGTGCGAAAAGTGGTTTTTCAACACTAACACAAGTGCGAAAAGTGGTTTTTCAACACTAACAAAAGTGCGAAAAGTGGTTTTTCAACACTAACACAAGTGCGAAAAGTGTTTTTTCCACACTAATACAAGTGCAAAAGTGGTTTCCTGCACCAACACAAGTGTGAAAAGTGGTTTTTCAACACTAACACAAGTGCGAAAAGTGGTTTTTCAACACTAACACAAGTGCGAAAAGTGGTTTTTCAACACTAACACAAGTACGAAAAGTGGTTTTTCCACACTAATACAAGTGCAAAAGTGGTTTCCTGCACCAACACAAGTGCGAAAAGTGGTTTTTCAAGACTAACACAAGTGCGAAAAGTGGTTTTTCAACACTATCACAAGTGCAAAAAGTGTTTTTTCCACACCAACACAAGTGCGAAAAGTGGTTTTTCAACACTAACACAAGTGCGAAAAGTGGTTTTTCAACACTAACACAAGTGCGAAAAGTGGTTTTTCAACACTAACACAAGTGCGAAAAGTGTTTTTTCAACACTAACACAAGTGCGAAAAGTGGTTTATCCACACTAATACAAGTGCAAAAGTGGTTTCCTGCACCAACACAAGTGCGAAAAGTGGTTTTTCAACACTAACACAAGTGCGAAAAGTGGTTTTTCAACACTAACACAAGTGCGAAAAGTGTTTTTTCCACACTAATACAAGTGCAAAAGTGGTTTCCTGCAACAACACAAGTGCGAAAAGTGGTTTTTCAACACTTTCACAAGTGCAAAAAGTGTTTTTTCCACACTAATACAAGTGCAAAAGTGGTTTCCTGCACCAACACAAGTGTGAAAAGTGTTTTTTCAACACTATCACAAGTGCGAAAAGTGGTTTTTCCACACTAATACAAGTGCAAAAGTGGTTTCCTGCATCAACAGAAGTGTGAAAAGTGGTTTTTCAACACTAACACAAGTGCGAAAAGTGGTTTTTCAACACTATCACAAGTGCAAAAAGTGTTTTTTCCACAATAATACAAATGCAAAAGTGGTTTCCTGCACCAACACAAGTGCGAAAAGCGGTTTTTCAACACTAACACAAGTGCGAAAAGTGGTTTTTCAACACTAACACAAGTGCGAAAAGTGGTTTTTCCACACTAATACAAGTGCAAAAGTGGTTTCCTGCACCAACACAAGTGCGAAAAGTGGTTTTTCAACACTAACACAAGTGCGAAAAGTGGTTTTTCAACACTAACACAAGTGCGAAAAGTGTTTTTTCCACACTAATACAAGTGCAAAAGTGGTTTCCTGCACCAACACAAGTGCGAAAAGTGGTTTTTCAAGACTAACACAAGTGCGAAAAGTGGTTTTTCAACACTATCACAAGTGCAAAAAGTGTTTTTTCCACACCAACACAAGTGCGAAAAGTGGTTTTTCAACACTAACACAAGTGCGAAAAGTGGTTTTTCAACACTAACACAAGTGCGAAAAGTGGTTTTTCAACACTAACACAAGTGCGAAAAGTGTTTTTTCAACACTAACACAAGTGCGAAAAGTGGTTTATCCACACTAATACAAGTGCAAAAGTGGTTTCCTGCACCAACACAAGTGCGAAAAGTGGTTTTTCAACACTAACACAAGTGCGAAAAGTGGTTTTTCAACACTAACACAAGTGCGAAAAGTGCTTTTTCCACACTAATACAAGTGCAAAAGTGGTTTCCTGCACCAACACAAGTGTGAAAAGTGTTTTTTCAACACTATCACAAGTGCGAAAAGTGGTTTTTCCACACTAATACAAGTGCAAAAGTGGTTCCCTGCACCAACACAAGTGTGAAAAGTGTTTTTTCAACACTATCACAAGTGCGAAAAGTGGTTTTTCAACACTAACACAAGTGCGAAAAGTGGTTTTTCCACACTAATACAAGTTCAAAAGTGGTTCCCTGCACCAACACAAGTGTGAAAAGTGTTTTTTCAACACTATCACAAGTGCGAAAAGTGGTTTTTCAACAATATCACAAGTGCAAAAAGTGTTTTTTCCACACTAATACAAGTGCAAAAGTGGTTTCCTGCACCAACACAAGTGCGAAAAGTGGTTTTTCAACACTAACACAAGTGCGAAAAGTGGTTTTTCAACACTATCACAAGTGCAAAAAGTGGTTTTTCAACACCAACACAAGTGCGAAAAGTGGTTTTTCAACACTAACACAAGTGCGAAAAGTGTTTTTTCAACACTAACAAAAGTGCGAAAAGTGGTTTTTCAACACTAACAAAAGTGCGAAAAGTGGTTTTTCAACACTAACACAAGTGCGAAAAGTGTTTTTTCCACACTAATGCAAGTGCAAAAGTGGTTTCCTGCACCAACACAAGTGCGAAAAGTGGTTTTTCAACACTAACACAAGTGCGAAAAGTGGTTTTTCAACACTATCACAAGTGCGAAAAGTGGTTTTTCCACACTAAGACAAGTGCGAAAAGTGGTTTATCAACACTGACACAAGTGCGAAAAGTGGTTTTTCAACACT
>NW_027618599.1:55000-67397 GCF_964187855.1 Myxine glutinosa | reverse complement strand
CCACAAACAATTTTAAGGAAATGCTCACGCAAAAGCGATGAACACATCAAGAGCAAAATTAAGCGTTTAATTAAATTAAGCGAAAAAATTGAGAAAGGGAAAGAGAGAGGGGGGAGAGAGAGAAGGGGAGAGAGAGAAGGGGAGAGAGAGAAGGGAGAGAGAGAGGGAGAGAGAGGGAAGGAGAGGAGAGACTTTAAAAAAAAAAAAATGGTGATCCTAAATGCGATCCAAATGGACAGACCAGGGATAAACCTCGCACAACCAGTAGCCGGGAGCGACAGAGCATCCGTGTCCTTCCCAACCGCGTTCCCATTCTGAACGCACCATGTAACACGTCACCGTGTTCACTGATGGAGGAATTTTTGTGAACGCATCACATCATATCACTTTTCCGATATGTTTTCCTTGATGAACTTGGGGACTCGTGAGCCACTCCAGAGGTGTTGGTAAAAGGCCGATCGTAATGGGCAGGTGCTCCATCTTGGAGGTGCTCCATCTTGGAGGTACGCCATCTTGGAGGTACCCATCTTGCAGGCACGCAATGTTGCAGGTTGTCCATCTTGCAGGTTGTCCATCTTGCAGGTTGTCCATCTTGCAGGTTGTCCATCTTGCAGGTTATCCATCTTGCAGGTGCTCCATTTTGCAGGTGCCCCATCTTGCAGGTTTATCCATCTTGCAGGTGCTCCATCTTGCAGGTGCCCCATCTTACAGGTGCTCCATCTGTATGACGCTTTGGAGTTGCAGGCTTTGTGGGCCGTTCACTCATTTACCCCTGGGTCGAGCTGTAACCCCCCCCCCCCCCCCCCCCCCCCCCACACACACAAATTTGGAGAGAGAGAGAGAGATAGAGAGATAGAGAGATATAGAGAGATATAGAGAGATAGAGAGAGATAGAGAGAGATAGAGAGAGATAGAGAGAGATAGAGAGAGATAGAGAGAGATAGAGAGAGATAGAGAGATAGAGAGAGAGAGAGAGAGATAGAGAGATAGAGAGATAGAGAGATATAGAGAGATAGAGAGAGATAGAGAGATAGAGAGAGATAGAGAGAGATAGAGAGAGATAGAGAGAGATAGAGAGATAGAGAGAGAGAGAGAGATAGAGAGATAGAGAGATAGAGAGATATAGAGAGATAGAGAGAGATAGAGAGATAGAGAGAGATAGAGAGAGATAGAGAGAGATAGAGAGAGATAGAGAGAGATAGAGAGAAGAGAGAGAGAGAGAGAGAGAGAGAGAGAGAGAGAGAGAGAGAGAAACATTTGACATTTGTCCCCGTTTGTTGTCAGGAAAACATTGTTCACAGTGAAAACCCAAAAAACAATTCAAGGCAATGGCTGTACAAGTTTAAAATGGGAGACAAGATAAATCATAAATTCATTGTAAGAGAACCATCAGCCAGTTGACATAAGGATGCCTTGATACACCACCGTTGTGAGAACACTGTGCAATCATTCGATGAAACTCAAGATTTACACGAGATGTGACGAAGGCTTTAAAAAGGTGAACAACATCATCATCAGAATTACAGGCATTTTGCATCCTGTGTTTTCTTGACAAGTATATGGCAAGTTTTGCTTCGGAAGACAAATAGTTGACTAAAAGGCACTCATCTTTACACAGGCGGGAAGTAGTGAAACCAAAGATAAAAACACAATGCGTAAAAATTAGGCCAAGCCCCCGGACCACACACGATAAAACTGTAAAAAGGGGTGCCACCCTAGGGCAATCAACAAAAATGTGAGAAATGGTTTCCAGCACACCGCAAAACAGACACAATTCCGTGTTATCGGAACATATGCGATGCGATAAAACATTTGATGGTAAAATGTAGTGCGCCAGCCGCCACTGTAAGTCTCCGGAGCGCTTGGCGATGGGGGCCTTGTACATAGTAAGCCAATTGATGGTGGTGGAAGGAGTAGTCCGGAACATTCTCCCCCAGTGCGCTTGCGGTTCTGCGGGTCTATCGTGAACAAGGGTTAAAACACACAAAGCATGAACACAAGATTTCTCCATCAAATGAAAAGGGGTGAAACCCTGAAAATGAAGTAGAAGTCTAGGAAAGTGAAATTCGGATAAAGAAGGGCTAGCTTCCGCCTGTGGGGCCCATTTTAGCCCGGTTCCCTTGAAAAACCGCAGGATCACAGAAACGATCCTTCCTATGACTCGAATGGATCGAACTCCAGTGGCTACAGCAACGTCAGCAGCTGGCTTCCACTTGTAAGGAAAAGGGGTTCTGAGATGTTTAACCTTGATGCATCCGACGTCAATAAACTTTTGCATAAAAGCACGGTCACTGCAGACTCCTTCAAAAATGGGGTTTAGAAAGATGGGCTCGTTTAAAAACAGCTCAAGGGAATAGTTCCTGTTGTCACGGCGAACAGTAACCGCTTGCCATGCCTCCAGCATACTCCTATAGAATAGGGGGACTGGTGTTACATCAACTTTCGTGGTGTCTATAAGGAACAGTTCTTGGTCGTAGTTGAGTTTCCCTGCTTGCTGAAGCAGGCAGTGAGCCGACGCTTTCCACGAGACGTCAGTGTACAGCAGCCTACGAAGTGAAAGGAGGCGAAAAGCCATCACTTTGCTAGAAACAGCAATCAGTCCATGTCCTCCTTGAGCAGCAGGCAGGCTTAGTACACCAGGTCGAAGCCAGTGCTTACCTCCCCAAACAAAGTCGATAAAAGTAGCTTGTAGCTTTTTGAGAATGGAATCTGGGGGCTGCAGTGCCATTAAAACATGCCAAAGCATTGATGCCGCAAGGTTATTTATAACAAGGGTTCGGCCCCGATAAGAAAGTTGACAAAGTAAACCCTTCCATTTCAGCAACCGTCTCTCAGTTTTGATTATAAGAGACTCCCAGTTTTTTAAGATAAAGTTTCCAGGGCCGAGAAAAACACCGAGATAAAGGATTCCATCCCTTGTCCATTCGAGTTGTTCGGGCAGAGTTGGAGGAATGGCTCCATTTTGTGGACCAAGGTAAAGAGCCCTGCTCTTCTTCCAATTGATCTTTGCAGAGCTTGCCAAACTAAATTCATGGACACATTGGACCAAGGCGGAGACATCTTCATCCGAATGGACGATTACGCAAAGATCGTCCGCATAAGCGATCACCTTAACTGGGTGCGCCGTTGGTTGCGGAAGGAAACCGAGAAGACGTGCACGCAAGCGAACAAGCAAAGGTTCAAGTGCGAGGGAGTACAGGAGGCCGGACAAAGGACATCCTTGGCGAATGCCTCTACTAGCCGGGAAAGGTGGACATAAAATATTGTTAACCTTGAGTAGACTAAAAATATTATTATACAGTAACTGTACGTGAGAGATAAAAAATTTCTGGAAACCCAAACCCACGTAAAACCGAAAAAAGATAAAAGTGATCAATGGTATCAAAGGCCTTTTCTTGGTCTAAAAAAACCAGACCAACATTTCTTTGTTTAAAATCACAGATATCAATTAAATCACGCACGATAAAAATACTGTCATGTATTGTCCTTTTCGGAACACAGTAGCATTGATCGGGGTGTATGATGTCGCCAATCATGGGCCTGAGCCGGTTGGTAAGAGCCTTGGAGAAAACTTTGTAATCCGTACAAAGCAGTGAGATGGGACACCAATTTTGCGGTTGCTGGAGGTCTCCTTTCTTTGGGACCAGGGCGAGTACCGCCCTACGACAGCTTAGCGGCAGTAAGCTTAATCGTAGGCTGTCAACCAAAACTTCGAGTAACTCTGGTCCCAGGAGGTCCCAGAAAGCTTTGTAAAATTCTGCAGGTATCCCATCCAAGCCAGAGGCCTTACCTGAAGGTAAGGTTTGTAAAGCAGCATGGAGTTCTTCCATGGTTAGCTCCTTGTTCAGTTGCAGGCACGCAGACTCTGACAAGGTGGGTAAGGAGGAAGTCAAGGATCCTGTGATCTCGTTATCGATTCCCTTAGCACGATACAGGTCAGAGAAGTAGTTCTTGAGGGAATACCTGATGTCTTTTTGATCGTGCGTTATTCTTCCTTCCTTCGTCCTTACTGAAGTTATCTGCTGACCTCTCTTAGTTCGGACTTCCAGTGCAAAAAAGAACTTGGAGGAGGTATCCAAATGACACAGGTTCTCCATTCGGAGACGAATCAGCACTCCTCTAGCTTGCTTTGCACATAGATCAGCAAGAAGAGCTTTTTTCTTCGCCAGCAGAAAGTTCGTTCTCTCAGTACTAGAGGCCGAGAGGTTGGATTGCAAGGATAATATTTCCTTGGCAATCAGGGATTGAAGGGCAGAGTTGTGTTGCAAGAGTACGATAAGCTCCATATTGTTGGCAAAACAATCTCATCTGTACTTTGGCATTGTCCCACCACTGCCCAAGGTGGGGGAAGGATGGTTTACGTTGGAGCAAGGCCCTCCAGAATGCATGAAATGCATCAACAAACATTTTTTCTTCCAAAAGGCTCACATTAAAGGTCCAGTAGGCAGCACCACGATTCCGAACTGGTAGGCAAGCACAAAGCGTAACCATGTGATGATCTGAGAAGCCACTCGGGACAATGTCCGCACCACTCACGATATTCAGAAAAATACTGTTAATATAGAACCGGTCCAATCTTGCAAGCGAGAGACGACTCTTTGAGCACCGACACCACGTGTATTGGCGGACAGAAAGATTGCGGATGCTCCACACGTCAACAAGGGAGAACTTGGACAAGGATCTTAACAGAGGCACTGCGCTTGCTGGGTGAGGCTCCTCTCCATTACGATCAAGGGCAGGGTCCACGGTACAGTTAAAATCTCCACCCAAACAGACAAGTCCATTAAAATCAATGTGCATGAGAGATGTTTCCAACTTAGTATAAAAGGCAAGTCTTTCTGTGCTATCACTAGGTGAGTAAATGTTCAGTACGGTGTGTTTAAAACCATTGTGTGTAAAAGTGACTGAAATTAAATACCCTTTGATTATGTCATTAAAAACTATATGAGAGCTACAGAAGGAAGGCTGTAAATAAACAGCTACCCCAGCCCTTGGGTGTTCCAGACTACTAAAAAACCATTTTCCTTTCATTATCCTTTGCCACTCCCCCATACAAGAGAAACTACATCTTGTCTCTTGTAGAAGTAGAATATCGATGCAATTTTCCTTAACAAACTGTTTAACTTCAATTTTACGTAGGGAAGAACGTCCCCCATTAATATTCAAACTGGCGAAGGAGAAAGCCATGATATAAGGGTGTATATAAACGTGTCAAACGTGCCAAACAGCTTGGCTGGGCTACATCTGCAGCTCCTTCTTCGCTTTCAGGATACATTTCCGGAGACGATAGACCTGTGATTCGGTCACGCCAAGCTGTCCGGCTTTAACAAGCAGTCGCTTCGCAGAGACCACAAAGCCGATTAGGTCAGGGAAAAAATCTTTAATTTTTACCCGTTTCTTCCGAAAAGTGTCCTGGAGAAATTTTATGATCTCGGAGGGTGGAACACTGGTCTCACCCTCCAAATCTTGGGGAAAACCCGGGTCATTCCAGGCTTCGACACTCCCGGCAGAGGCGAGCGACGAGGTCCCGTCCGAATCACATTCCGAGTGTCGGTCCATGTCCATGACATCAATTTCATGCTCCTGAGATGGAGCTGGTGGCTTCACGAGGGAAACGTCACATTCCGCACCCAAAGCAGAAGGAAGAGGAGTATGTGGGGGAGGAGGAGGAGGGGGGGGGGCGGGAGGAGGAGGCGGGAGGAGGGGGGGCGGGAGGAGAAAGGGGGGTGGGAGGAGGAAGGAGAGTGGGAGGAGGAAGGAGAGTGGGAGGAGGAAGGAGAGTGGGAGGAGGAAGGAGAGTGGGAGGAGGAAGGAGAGTGGGAGGAGGAAGGAGAGTGGGAGGTGGAGGGGGGGTGGGAGGAGGAGGGGGGGGGGGAGGAGGAATGGGAGTGGGAGGAGGAAGAGGGAGTGGAAGAGATGTACTATCAGGAGACGTTTCACATTCTGCTGGGGGCAAACCCGGCACGTCATCAGCTGATGCCTTACATTCTGATTCACCTGGGCTCGAGGTTGTCTGCAACTCAGGAACGTCACACACCTCACCTCCAGCAGGAAGAGGGACAAGAGTGGACTCGACGTTCACATACACGGTGCCTGTGACCATGGGAGTGGTCACGTGCGCTTCCTGTTGCACCACACCAACTTCCGGCTCGAGTTCACCAACTCCAAAGCAGAAGCATTATCATCCTCCAGAGCAAGGACGTCGAACCGATTTCTTGTTTTAAAAACATCAGATTAAAGCGCGGCGTTACGCGCGCTGCTTGTGAGCAAGGAGGAAGCGGACAAGCGGTAACATATAAACGTCTTTATTGTAAGACTACACTGTAACACTCAACTCCTCCGGGCTGGTCGCCCGGTGTATATCATGAGGCCACGCCTACCCCTCGGGCGTGGCCACCGCCCGCTTGGTGCGTGGAATGATGTCACCACGCCAGTGGGCTTTTGTGTCCACCACACGCGCCCCCCCAGAATTCCCGCGCACCTGGAGGGCCAGTTTGCGGGGCAGACGAATGACCCGGCCGAAGCGCCCCCTGGCGATCGGCGGCGTCCGGGGTGCAGGGATACCAGGTGGGATGCCCCTGGCTGCCCCTGGGATGGGTGCAGGACCGGGGGGCGCCGTGGCGGCGGGGCTGGGCAGTGCCGGGGGTCCGCCCGCAGGAGGGCGGCCCCGACGTGGGGGTCGGGCCACTGGCGGTGGATGGTCCATTCGGACCGACGGGCGCGTCTCACCGAGCTCGGGGAGATCCAGGAGGCGGTCGGCCCGTGCGTCGTCCGTAAGGCTGAACGTGGCTAGGAGTAGCCGCTTGAGTGCCTCGTACTTGTGGCCGTCCGGTGGGTGGCGAAGGACGGACACAACTCGAGCGGCCGTGCCGGGCCCGAGGGAGGCGACGACGTGGCAGTAGCGCGTGTCATCGCCGGTGAGGTGCCGAAGCTGAAATTGGGCTTCGGCCTGGACGAACCAGACTTCGGCCTGAGCCTCCCAAAATTCCGGAAGTTTGACGAAGGCGGCCATGGCGATGGCGTCGCGTGTGGAAGGATCGCTCCGGCAGATCCAACGTCGAGGGTCACCAGTAAAGCGCGGCGTTACGCGCGCTGCTTGTGAGCAAGGAGGAAGCGGACAAGCAGTAACATATAAACGTCTTTATTGTAAGACTACACTGTAACACTCAACTCCTCCGGGCTGGTCGCCCGGTGTATATAATGAGGCCACGCCTACCCCTCGGGCGTGGCCACCGCCCGCTTGGTGCGTGGAATGATGTCACCACGCCAGTGGGCTTTTGTGTCCGCCACAAGATATTGCTGCTTCCAAACGGGACTCGTCATGTTCGTCAGCCGGTGCCATCTTTTTTGGACAGCTTGCCGCCACGTCCCGACTGTTATCGGTTAAATGTTTTAATTTATGTTTCCTTTTATAGGGAACAACGGTAAAACCTTCACCATCTGCCTGGGGTTGAGCCACCCCCACCGCCGACGGCTCAGGTAAATTACTCGTGTTTGGGGCATCACGAGGGTCCCTGACTCTAGATGGACCACTTTTTGTGTTAATGCTCTTCACCGGTATCGACGCACCACCGGCGGTATTCTTGGGGCAAACGTTTTTTAAATGCCCCGATTCACCACAATTAAAGCAAGTTATAGTTTCCGTTGCAATATAGATTTGATAATTGCGGTTTTTATATTTCAACGTCATAACTGCATTGAGTGATTGAGCGTTATCCTTTAAAATGATATAACAATGACGTCGGAACGACATAACATGCCGAACCGAGGCGTCAGAGCGAAGACGAAGCGGACCCATCGAGACCCGCGACACAACTGTGCCAAAGACACTTAGTGCAGAGACTATCTCTTCACAAGTGAAAAAAGGAGGAATATTGGACAGAGTTAACCGAACGGCCATTGTGTCCAAAGGATTAACGTTAACAAAAATATCCGGCGAGACGGTTAACCCGATTTCAACCGCCTGGGCCACGTGTCGCACGTCCGACAGGAAAACCACGATGCGATGATTCATTTTTGAAGCTGCAAGAACATTCTCGATTCCAACAAGGTCTCCCAAACCAATCACCACATTCTCAACACTAACTCCATCAGGTGGAGTAATTATCACTCCCTCCTTACGAGTAAGCGACTCGTACACACTATTGGACAAACGTCCGTTTGCCATAGCTGAAAATAAAATAAGGGAAGTTTAAGTTAAACAAAAGGAAACCTGTCACAAGCAATCAGCAAGTGGAGGTAAAGGAAAAAGATGAGGAAAAACAATATATAAATGAGGAATCGAAACCACCGACGAGCGGCTCGACCAGAAAAACAAGGCAAATGAAACGCAGGCCCAGAAACCGAAGGTTTCAACAAGAACCTGCGAAAACACTTACCGTGCGCTCTCCCGCTCTCTCTCAAGGCTCAACACACACAGGAAACAAGGGGAAAACTTTACAATCAGAAACAAGGACACAATGGAGCGAATAAGGGAAATAGGAAACAGCCAAGACTGAGCACTCACGACACGAAGCGAGCAGACGCCATGACACCGCACCCAATGCACCGACAGCCAGCAGATGGCGACAGAGAGAGAGAAAGAGAAAGAGAAAGAGAAAGAGAAAGAGAGAGAGAGAGAGACAGAGACAGAGACAGAGAGAGAGAGAGAGAGAGAGAGAGAGAGAGAGAGAAAAAAAAGAAAAAAAGAAGAAGACATGGGTGGGGTCTGTGAGCAGCAAATTTGATTGGTCGAGATGATGTAAAATGTCGTAATATTTTGTCCCAGTAAAACCCGTCAATACATCTCCTCTCTTTGTCAAGGCTAGAGTGCTCCATGGCAGTTTTCTGGGCCCCACATTCTTCATGATCTTCATGAATGATCTCTCTGGAAAATCCCCTTTACCTATTTGCTGATGATTCCACCCTCTGCTGGGACATCCGTCATCATTCAGACAGGCAGGCTGCAGCCTCTTCCCTCCTCTCTTCAAACCTTGACAGAATCTCGAGATGGTTAAACACTTGGAATACGTCTTTCAGTCCTGACAAATCTCACACTCTCATTATCTCTCCCCCAACCTCTTGAGGAGATTCAGTCATTCAAATTCCTTAGTTTTGCTCTCAGCCACGATTCTTTCTTGGGCAAACCACATTTCAAAGTTGGCCTCCAAAGCCAGCCTCAAACTGAGATCCTCCGTCGTACAAGGTCCTTCCTTGGCACTCCTGAACTTCTATCCACCCACAATGTTTTGATCCACAGCTTCATGGAGTACTGCTCTTCCCTCTGGGCTGGCTCCCCTGCCTCACATCTTGCTCAGCTTAACGCCATGGAAACCAAGGTCCTCAAGGTCATTGGAATATCTCGTGATGAAGTTGAGCCTATGGGCCTATCACTTTACCATCGCAGATCGGTCCACAGATCCACAGATACCACATATCGGTGATCTCTGTCCCCTACCGCCTCCTTTCTGGTCTTGCACCCTCTGTACGTTTCTGTACGTTCTCTGTACGTTTCCCCCAACCCCCACTCCCCAGGTTTCTGCAGGGCACACATGGTCCCTTCTGGTGAAACTACCTAAATCCCGGATCACTGCGCACCGGCACTCATTCGTTCCTCTTTTCTCCCACCTGTGGAACGATCTCATCCTTCCCTGCAGGTCTTCAATAGATCCGTTCCCCACCTGCACTAACCAGCATTCCATTAAATTTATTTCAATTAAACACCTCAATCCCTCCTCCTTCCAAATTTCCAGTTTCCCCCCCCCCTGAGAGTTTCCTTCTGTATCCATCTTGTCCACCCCATGCATCCTCTCCTGACCCCAGTTTCCCCTCCATCCCTTGTGTGTCCAAGTCTCCCTCTATATAGGCCTTCACCTCTGTTCTCGGTGTTTTCTCCCTCCATATAGCAGCCACAGGTGGCATACGAAACACCACCATATCTCTCAGTTCAGTTATTACATTAATATTTAGAGCACACATAAAATATTCAGACGTGCCCTTTATTTTACATTTCAAAGTGGAAAAAGAGAGATGCTAAAAGATAACCTTTTCTGGGGGGAAGGAAAACAAACAAACACCGAGTGCCTCGTCACTGACACCACAAATGACACCTGCTGGTAGAACAGCAGGTGAGTATGCTTGTTTGCAACAGGTAATTATGCTGCCAGATTGACCCTGGAAGGAGATGCGAATCAATAGTTGGAACTCGGATCACGGTGCTGCATTTGGACGGTGAATGTGCGTGCGCGCACAAGTGCGAGAAGGGGCACTTCTCACCTGGGCATGATTTACAGGTAACCAAAAAGTCAGCCTTTGGTCTAGCTTAACAAAGCGACAAAGACCAACTTCATCGACTATTAATGCCTGTTCCAGGTTATTAAGTACCACTGCCAGAGAGCACACAAACCTGCAGGTGGAACACGTTTTGTTTTTGCCTTTCCTCGACGACAAACTCTTCTGGTCTCGTATCTTATATTTGTTTTGACAATCTGGATAATGGCCCCTAGATTAAAGTGATCCCAGAGTTTGCTCCTTAATCACATACTTCTTGTGAAATGTCAATATAACTGGCTTAAGGGAATCAAAACTGAATAAAGCAACTCATACAAAACCACCATTACATAGCACAACTGCCCAGCAGACGATGCTCGGGTTCATACGAGTCGGTGGTGCCTTTATTTTATTTAGTTAATGATCGAGGCTCATGGAAGAGCATGAACTGACAGTAGGGCAGCATTCAAACACAATAAGCAAGAGAATAAACAAGCAGAAGGGAGGGAGAGAGAAAGCGAGAGAGAGTGGGGAGGGTTGGAGGAGGGGACGAGGGGAGGAGAGGAGGAGGAAAGAGCAACTCGCAAGTGAGGAAGATGGGTAAGGCAGAGTCAGTGGGGGTAATAGAGGGTATGCGGGTGTCTTCTGATACCTCAGGGGGGATGGATGCCCTTGCCTTGCATAATCCCAGGTACCTGTGGGCAAGGTGTAGTACCTGTCAGCCCCCCTTACCAGGGTAACGGTCCACAGCCATGCGGTTTAAATGGCAGATGGCTCCTCACATCTGGTGGATGAGAGTCCAGTCGACTCCAACAGTATGGGCGGAAGAGGGTGAATTCCCCAATGACCAGCAGAGAGACGGAGAGGAGTGGCGACCCCCGTCTATACCACACACTTACCCGTGTGTACCAGCCATAGATAGCCAATACGATGGCACACGCCATCATTGCCCGAAGAGACTCGACATCATTAGAGGGTAGGTATGGGTTGGGACGAGGTGAGATGGTGGCGCACCATCTGCTTTAAGCTTTGGAGGGAATACTGGATCACAGCCTCAGCAAAGGAGTTACACATATGGGAGAAGTGCAGAGCAAAAGAGGTGGTGTATGGTAATCCTGGATTTTGTGAATTATTCCACAAAGGGTTCTTGGTGTTGCTTGAGAGTCAGAAGATTGAGAGAGATGAGGGAACGAGACTGCGGGAGAGGTGGTAAAATAGAAATTAAAAAAAAAAGAACTACATGGTATTCATAGAATACTTACAGTCAATTTCATGGTCAATTTAGTGCAAGCCAACTCTTCTGTTTAAGTTTTTTTTTTTGATCCAATATGGCTGCCAGACCACGTGACTTATGACGTCATAAATGTACATTCTTCAACATAATTGTTGCGCAGATGATGCTCAAGAAATTTCAAACCGATCAGACTAAACTTTGTCCCTGTTGAATTATGACGTCATAATTAAGGAACCAATGATGTCATCATTAACAACACTTATTCCGCATGCAGAGTTCTTTACAATGAGGCCAGGTTCAAATTTTTTTCCATGGAGCGATTTCGGAGATACAGAGGTGCAACGTTTTTCGTCTTTTTTCAAGATGGCGCCTGTACAATATGTCATGAGATATCACAATTATCATTAAAAATCATACAGGAGTAGGTGCTCATATGGTGAAAATTGTGTCCATCAGACCAACAGTTGCAGAGAAAAGAAAAAAAAATTCATAGTGATCGGATCAAGTGTTATACTTGTCGAATTATGTCATAATGAAGGCACTGATGGGGAATACTTGACATCGAGCGTTTTCAATTTTTTCCATTGAGCGGTTTCGGAGATATAGAGGTGCAACATTTCTCCAAAATGGCGTTTGTACCACGTGACATATGGCGTCATAATTATCACTAGAAACTTCTACGGGCGGAGGCGCTCCTATGGTGCAAAATTTCGTGTCAATCGGACCAACGCACGCAACCGATATACGCACGCAACCGATAGCTGAACCCCGCTTTGCGCTTCGCGAGTGCAGAGCAACAAACAAGAGCCCCCCCCCCCCCCCCGCCTGGAATGCGAGAGCAAATGATCTGCAGCAACAGACCTTTTGAACATGGATCTTCCATACGACAACGCAAACCAGTTATGCTCTGCGGGC
>NW_027618599.1:27500-50000 GCF_964187855.1 Myxine glutinosa | reverse complement strand
ATGACCAACTTTCCCACAAATGTCTGCTGCTCTTCCTCTACTCAAATTGGTTCATCAAAACTTATGCTTGTGAAAGTCAACATCTCACTGGCTGTTCTCAAAGCTGCCCCCATGCCGGAGAGTCTGGCATTTCCCTCAAGCAGATTGGCAGGAACTGCAAGCAGCCATCTCTCTTCAGGACTGGTCTCCCATATGTACTGCCCCTGATATTAACTCAGCCTGGGAATTCTTCCACAGAATCCTGCTCTCTCAAGCACAGATTCATCCCATATACTCTTCAGTTATCCTACCCTTCTTCCCGGCCATGGTGCACTGGACCCTGTGCTGAGGCAGTTGTCTTGAAACTTGCATTCTCTTTCTGTAATGCTCATTCAACTGAAGGCAATCTCGGTGGATTCCAAAAAGTCCGCAACAAGTGTGTCCAACTTCAATAATTCACTTTCAAACTCGTCTCAATCCTCTAAACCTGGTGGTGCCTTGTTGTGTCTGTCTCTGGAGTATGCTTCCCTTCAATCCCTCTCTCTCTTCAAATGGCATCACAGCCGACTCCGCTCGTGAAAAGGCTGAATGTCACAATTCTGTGTTTGCTTCAAAAATTTCTGACCCGAAGCCGTACCCAACTGCTCCTGGATGTGTCTTTTGAACCTGAGAAGTTAGAGAAGGTTATTTCAACCAACACCTCTGACTCTGCAACTGGATCGGACAGCACCAGCAACTCATGTGTCCGAAAAACTTGTTCTGCTGCTCTTGCACGGCCTGTCTGCCTGTCTCGCACCCTGTCATTTGCGCTCAGTCATTTCCATCTGCTTGGAAATCAGCCAGCATCACTGCATTACATAAAAAGGTGCAAAAACCGATCCCCTTAACTACACCCCAAATAGCTTACCTCCAATCAGCAAGGTCATGGAATCCATCATCGCCGTTGATATGAAATCCTTCCTTTTCTCCAACAACCTCATCTCAGATCACCAATTTGGATTCAGACCTTGTCACTTTACCTTGATTAAATCCAGGATCTGCTTGAATTTCCGAAATCCAGGATCACTGCACACCTCCACTCATTTGTTCCTCCCCCCCCCCCCCCCAACTGTGAAACCAACTTCCATATCCTCTTCAATCTCTTCTCTTCCAAATTGCAGTTTTTTTCCCCCCTCAGAAGCTATCTAGACCTCTTCTGCCCCCCATTGCTCCCCACATCCATAGTTTGTTCAAGTCTCCCTCTATCTTGACATTCAACTCTGCTGTCGGCATTTCCCCCTCTCTCAACAGCTCCTTTTGCGTCCTGTTTTTGTCTGTTACTTCCTGATCCGTTCAGTGTACTAGCTCTTCCATGAGCCTCGACTATGTAGACAAAAGACAGACCTGCTTCCTTTAAGGAGCATTGGCAAGTTATCACCTCCAACTCCTATTGTACTATTATCCATCTGCAGGCAAATCCACCTCCCCCACCCCCCCAAAAAAAGCAATGCAAGTCATCTCCTCATTCGCTGGGAATGGGGTGGAGGAGGTGAGAGGGGACTTAATTGCTGCCCATAAGCTGACCCTGGGTACTACCAACACATATGCAAAATTTGGTGGAGATCGGGCCAGCCCTGCTTTTAACTCAACTGGACTACCGTCCAGTTGAGTTCATCACATACTGAACCCTCCGGCGTCTGTCGTCTGTCGTCTGTCAACTTTTAGACGTTAACACTCCAGCGTCCACAAATATCAACCGATTCTGATCAAACTTGACATGCAGCATCCTTACCCCAAGGACCAGGTTGGTATTACATTTCAGCCCGATCCGTTGAAAAATGGCGGACTTAGGCGACCATTTTGTTTTTGGTCATGAAAACGACATTAACACTCTAGCGTCCAGCCGTCCACAAATATTAACAGATTTTGATCAAACTTAGAATGTTTAACCCTTACCACACAAGGTAGGTTGCTATTGCGTTCCAACCCGATCCGTCACAAAATGGCCGCCATAGGCCGCCATATTGTTTTCAGCTCCGAAACGACGTTAAGACTTTAACGTCCCACAAATATTTATGGATTTTGATCAAACTTGGTGTGTGAGACTCTTACCACACAAGGTAGGTTGCGGTCGCATGTCAACCCGATCTGTCACAAAATGACCGCCATAGGCCGGCATTAAAGTTGTCCAGTCAGTTCAGTTGAGTTCAGTTGAGTTCTGCTTCCCTGAAAGCTCTAGTTTTTGTATGATTTCCAGATGTACATACGTACATACACACATATGTACATACATACGTACATACACACACGCCATATTAAATTGTCGTCGGATAGGGTTGACCTATATACGTTAACACTGTAGACAACAAATCGCCTTGTTGTCATTTTGAAAACCCTTCCGTTTAGCAGTACTTGGATGTCACACACATGGACATGCCTGCAAGATACGAGGATGACAGTGTAGCCCATCATTTTAGATGAGAATGCTGAACCGGCCAATCCGACTCAGAGAAATGAAGGCGCGGACGAACTCCTTTCACAAATTGGAGAGGACTTCTGTGGCGGATTAACTCGGAACCACAATGATTTTTGTCCTGCCACCACCAAATCAATGGCGCACTCTCAAGCACAAGAACAAATGAAAACAAAATACAAGCTCAACTTTTCTTACAGTTTCTTATCTCTGATCCTTCTATTTTCAAAACAAACCGTGTTTTCATTCATAACAGGTATACAATGATGACTACTCGTACAAATACGCCGATTATTTATTTAACGTCCTCATTTTATCCCACGTTCATGTGCGGTAGGCTATGGAGGAAGATTGCCCCCAAGCCATTCACGAACCGGCTGGCCAGGCCTGACGTTCCACCGGAGCGATTAGGGCAGGATTTTGTAATTCGTTCAGAGTGCCGACGATAGCTCACCTACTCTTTGCCACAGACACCGTGGGATCCACAGACACCGTGAACAATAATTTAAATAATAAAACTTCTGACAATTTACACACACACACACACACACACACACACACACACACACACACACACACACACACACACACACACACACACACACACACACACCCTTTCCAACAAGTTTCGTCCAAATCCATCCATAACTTTTTGAGATATCCTCCTATGTATCGTTTTTAGCCCGATCTCCCAATGGTGAAGAATCACTTTAAAAATTAAATAATTCTCATATCCGAATCCATATTCAGATCTTCACCAAAATCGAATCTGTTTGTCCTTGTCAGACACCCAACCTGTCCACCAAGTTTCGTCGAAATGCGTCCACAACTTTGAGATATCCTGCCATGTATCATTTTGCCCCGATCTCCAAATGATGAAGAATCACTTTAAAAATTCTAGAAGCCGGATCCGAATCTTCACAAAAATATTATCATTTTGTCCTTGTCACATACGCTACAACTCTGCAAAATTTCGTCCAAACCCGTCCACAAATTTTTGAGATACGTTGTTCACAAACGACCAAACAAACAGACAGACAGGAGTGAAAACATAACCTCCATCCACCTTTGGTGGCGGAGGTAAAAATTATATTCTCTTTTTCAAAAAGTTACTGTCACTTTAAATGATCTTATTTAGTGGGGAATACACACACACACACACACACACACACACACACACACACACACACACACACACACACACACACACACACACACACACACACACACACACACACACACACACACACACACACACACACACACACACACACACACTTGAATAAATAAAACATAACGTTGACGTACCTTGGACACTCGTGAATATGTCGTTCGATGTATATATTGAATGCCCTTCACAGAAAGGATAACAAGCTTCAGGCCATTATGTACGTGTTTGACTTTTGAAAAACATCTTCGGGCATGGGCGATTTTATCGAAAAATAACTATAAAAAGCCTGAGCTCAATCATCCATTTTGATAAATTGTCACTAGTGATTAAAATAAATAAATAAATAAATAAATAAATAAATAAATAAAGGTAACCCAGGTGTATGCAGAACCCAGGTTCAAATTCCATACATTGTACCAACTATAATAATAATACGTGTTTGCCCATTGTCCACCAAATGTCCTTGCATTTCCCATTAAAGGACGCCAGTGTCCTTTCCCTGCATGTTTCTTGTGATCAAACTCCACTGCAAGGCTCAGATATATTCTAAAAAAGCAAATAAAAAGGGCCGAGGAGCTATTCTATTGCAAAATGCAATATGTGCAAAGACCTTTGAAATTTATGAATCAAAGGACATTGTTGTCATGCCAATTAGTTACTCCCTTGCCTCCCTTGCCTCCCTTGCCTTCTTTTCACTGGAATAGAAACATACATATCCATTGTCCTCTAACTGACATTTGCCTCCACAACTGCCTCCACTGTTGAAAAGAAAGAAAGCAAAAGTGTATTTCGGTTTGAAAATATGGGATAATGTCTCCAAGACTCGTCTAAAACGGGAAGTTTCAGCTTCTTTAATTATACTTGTAGTTTTGCCACAAATGACATCACTTCCCCTCAGGTCTGACAGGACTCGACTTCCAAGAGGTATGCACACTCACCTCTAAGCTGTCTACCCTGGGTTTGAATCCCGACCCAGCTATAAACTGTCATCCCAGTGTTTCAGAGGCAGAGTGATTCATCAATGTGTGTGCCTGAATGTGTCTGATGTGTCTGACATCAATGTGTCTGATGGATGTTAAACGGGCGTCCCGTCTGCTGGCATTAGTTGGTGGACGTCAAAGAAAGACGGTGTCTTTCGTGAAGAGTAGGCAAGCTATCACAGGCACCCTGAATAAATTACACATTCCTGCACTAACCAGCAGAGAGCATTGCATCAGTGGCACAGCGAAAGCCTCAACCAATGACATTACCCTGCAGCCTTGTGCTGCATACAGACGGACGCCCCTCAAACAATGAAGTATCATTTCTCATTTACAGCAAAGCAGATTTATCTCCAGGCTCAATCCAAGCTCATGGAAGAGTGAGGTGATAGGGGGTAAAATGGCAGTGTACTGAGAGTGGGCCCATAGTCAGACAAGCAAGGGAAAGTGGGAACAGCTACAGAGGATAGAAAGGAAATAAGCTGCCAGAAATGGTTTGGGAATCAGGTAGGCTTATGGGGGTAGAAAGAATGTGGGTAGGAATGGGGGATAGTAGGAGTAAAGGGACAGTGTTTCCTAGGTTGCTTGTAGCTGTGCAGGTAAGGGTGCGGTTGCAGAGTCACGGGAAGGCAGTTGCACATACGGGAGAAAAGAAGAACAAAGAGGCTGCATTTTGGTACTTTTGTCGTGGTAAAAATGAATAATTGTCATCTCTGGACAAATCAGTGACAGCCATGACCGAAAAGCATGCTGGGTAAATGCATCATGTGATACAGTTAGGTTAGACCAAAAGGGAAATATGCTCGTTGATGTAGACTTGGCTGAGAGCCATTTCACAGTTGTGAGGCAGAATGGCTTCTCTGTGCTGAGCTGGCAAGATATGTTTTATCTGTGGTTTGACTTTGTGCAAATGTGAAGCCAAGGGCTCTTACACCGCTCTTCTGTTCTTATCGTATATTTCACTTAGCTTTTGCCTTCCTTTCTCGTGGACAATTTGAGTATAAATTAAAATGCCATCTTGAGTAGAATTCAGAGATCTGCTTGCCCGAGGACAAACTTTTCTCTCCATAATCCTTTACGAATAAATAATCCTTTATCTATCAAGTGTTGTCTGACATATATTGATGAAGGTGGACAGACTCCACAGATTGGCGCAGCGAGCAGGGCTCACCGGTTTGAAGACAGAGCGGGGTTTTGACCTAGCTGACGGCAACCACTTGACGGGTCCAATAACTAAGGTGAGATCTTTCTCTACAAGTTGGTGTATTGCCATCGCTGGGTGACCTGCTCCGCTCTTGCCAAAAACCCAAGTGTGAGTCCGAAAAAAAGGTAACAGTAAAAGATAAAATAAAAAGGATTATTTATTGATGGGGGTCTATGTTGGTGCTAAGGATGTGTGCGATAGACAACAGAAGAACGGAAAAATGATTATGTGAGGACTGTCTCTCGATAAACACAACAAGGGAAATAAGGCACAATGATGGGAGGTGGTTGGATTTTGTATGGGGTACATGTGGAAAATACATGGACCAGGAGAATTAAGAGATGTTAAAGTGTTGAATAATTGGACAAATAGGACAGCGTGAGGAATTACCGGTCTAAAGATCGTTCAGTAAAAGGTGCATTGGAAACTTGCATAAGTTGAACCAAGGATCATGACTAGGGTAGTTCAAATAACAGGTTTGAAAGAACAACCTGGATACCCTCGAGTCGCTGAACCAGGGGTATATATATCCCGGGTGGAGGAGGAAATACAAATTCCACTAATTGGCTTAACGTCCAAAACTGGCCAGTTTCAAATAAGTTTTTTTTTTTTCAGGAGTCTGGGACTCTTCTAATGGGATTGGATGAGTGAGTCTAACCAATGGCAGTAAGAAGCCAATATATAGGGCTTAAAGTTTATTGTGCATATTGTGGTTGTTGTGTTGTAATGGTCATTGAGAGGTGTATTCATAAATGTGCATCGAGTTACACCATGGACAATGTGCTGTGCTGTTTACCGTTTTTCGAATGAAAATTGGTTGTTTGATAAAAGGAAACGAAAATTGAGAGTTATAATGTTTTCAGTGTGTAATTCTGATTCATTGTGATTGCAAACAGCTCTCTTCGTGCCCTTGTGGCGAAAGGGGAGGGTTGAATGCAGGCATCTCGCAGGGGACATCGTTTTATAATTTTTGGAATGTTTAATGATAATGTCGGTTGAAATATAGAGCTCTTGTATTTTGTCTGTGGATTTGCATCGAGTACATGTTGTGTTAAGGGTTGCGCTAAGTGCTGTGTATTTTCATTAAATTGCGGACATTGTTCAGTGTGGTACTGTTTGAATTAATAATGAAAATGCATCGTGCAGCATTTAAACCCAGTTAAAATGTTACTGAGACGTCTTGATTGAGAGATGTCAATGCAATTTTCAAAGTTTAGAGAAAAATGCATTTTATCCACAAAGATTTTGCATTGAAAACTTATCAGAATGAAAAAAAGGATTGTTGAACTTTTAGTGAAGGAACATTAGCATTGGGAAGACATGGTTGAGTGTGTGCGCTAGCTGTTTGTCCATTCACATTCAGACAGACATGGCTTAAGACAAGCTCAGCCAAGAGGCTGTAAGGGCTTAGTGAACCAACGTGGGAGGAATTAAAACATCCTGAGGGATGATAAACATCCGAGGGACTCGGGTTTGTCCACAGCCGAAAGGTTGGACTCGTGCTAGAAATTGGGAGATGGGGCTAAAACCAACATATAGCAGGATATCTCAAAAAGTTATAGATGGATTTGGACGAAACTTGTTGGACAGGTTGTGTGTGTGACAAGGAAGAATTGATTCAATTTTGGTGAAGATCCGGATCCAGCTAGTAGAACTTTTGAAAGTGAATCTTTACCATTGAACCATTGAGAGATTGGGTAAAAAGCGATATATAACATGATATTGAATAAAAGTTATGGATGAGTTATGAATAAACCTGGTGGACGAGTTGGTTAGGTGAGAAGAACAAGCAGATTAGATTTTGGTTCAGGTCCGAATCCAGATCCGGCCTATCAGTGGGATACAAAACGTAAACTGTTCACCAGGTGGAGGTATGCTCTCTACTGAGTGACGTTCTAGTTGGTTGATGGAATTAGAGCAAAAGGCTTATGCTGATAAATATATTGATAAAAATATTGAAAACTATGGAAAATGTTAATAGAGAGGAAAAATATGAGATCAACTACATCTTGGAAACAGACATCCAAGTTAATGAATAGACCAAGGGAAGCATTGTGATCACCATTCTGATCACCTTTTGAATGTAAGGTTCTGTAAAAACAAAATGTTTTCTTTTAACTATTCATTGGCATTTGTTGGGAGGGGTGACATATTTTAAGTGCAGCTCCAAGGACCAGTGTTTGGGATTTATGGAGCAGCTCCCTTTGCGATTTTGCATGTTCAGATTAATTAGTCTTAAGGATAGTTTTTTCAATTTAGTTTTTTCTTGGGAATGTGAATCCAATGAATTACGTACACGATATTTGTTTGTTTTGACCAAAGAACGGATTATATTTAAAGTGGGTTTATGCATGTGCTTAGATGGTCAAATAAAGTGCTTAAGATGGATGAAGGAAAAGGTCTTGAAACCGACGGATAAAAGGAATGCCAACGAAAAAAATGGTTACAGACTGCTATTTTCGCAATGATGGTGGAATGGTGATCAAATAAAGAATCACACACATACCATGGTCAGCCACACACACCAGCCATATAGGTATAAAGATGAGGCTTGTGTGGGAATGCAACCAACCGCAGGGAGTGATTTCTTCCACGATGATTTGAGCTCTGTCTTGTGAAGTGATTGGTTGGGGTTTAGTGGTTGGTGTTGTTAAAATAGATTATTTTGTGATTGAATTATCATTTTGATGTGGATTGCGGTTTAAATATTTGTAAAATGTATGGATGGCTTAAATAATGTTCATATTGGATGTCTTGGTAAAGGTGTTGTAGAAATAGTTTGTATATATATGTATATATAAATGAGTCATTGTATACTTATTGTTCATCGGCGGAATTTTTTTTGGGGGGGGGCAGTGCCCCCACCTTAATTTTTTTCAGTAGTTTACAATTAAGATAAAAACATACCGTATTTAAACGTGAGTAACAATTATGAACGTAAACTGTATTTGTGATTTCACGTACACTGTAACCACACTAACAAATGATCATTTTGGAAGTCAGACATAGCTACCCATTATAAATATTAACCCCTTGCCCCCCCCCCCCCCCAAATAGAGGTCAAACTACGCCGTTTTTTTATTTTTATTTTTTAATATATATTTTTTAGTACACAAGATCGAGGTTCGTGAAAGAGCTAACATTAATCACACAAAAAGTCAAACCGACACATAAAACACAAAAAAATAAGGGGAGCGGTAGACAAGATGGGGAGAGAGGGGGAAGGACACAAACACAACATTTGAGAGCAGGGACATCGGGAGAAATGTGGGAGGGGGAGGGCTTGGGGGGAGGTTGGAGAGGTATAAAACATATGAACACTGCAAGGACTTCCAGGAAAGAAGTTGGAATTTCCAAAAAAAAAACAAGTTCATCTGGGGTGAATTAGCGGGGGTAGAAAAGATCAAGGTTTTGGATGGGGGAAGATAAGAGATGGTGGTGGACAGCTGTTTTAAAGACCTGGAGGGAGGAGTGGGATTGAAGGGAGTGGGGGAGTTTGTTCCAGAGGCGGGAGAAAAGAGGAATGAAGGAGTGAAGGTGAGCAGAGAGTCTAGATTTTGGCAGTTTAACCATAGGAGGGTTGCAGGCAGATCTTGTGCGACCTGTAGGAATATTGGGGAGACAGAGCACAGAGAGAGCTGGGGGAGCAAGGCCAGAGAGGAGTCGGTAGAAGACAGAAAGACCACCAACCTGCCTGCGGTGAGTGAGTGAAAGGCCCTCGGAGTTAACTTCATCGCAGGAGATTCCAATGATTCTGAAAGCTTTGGTTTCAACAGCGTGAAGACGAGCTAGGTGTGAGGCAGGAGCACCAGCCCAGAGGGGGGAACAGTATTCCATTGAGCTGCGGATGAAAGCCTTGTATGTGGTGAGGAGCTCAGGTGTGCCAAGGAAGGACTTCGCACGATGGAGGATGCCCAGTCGGCGACTGGCTTTGGAGGCCAGCTTGGAAATGTGGTTTTCCCCAAGAAAGATCATGGCAGATAGTGAGACCCAAAAACTTGAGCGACAGAACTTCTTGGAGAGGATTGTTGAGAAAGTGGATGGGAGGGTTTTCCAGTCGGTCCTTTCGGAGAGACATTGTAAGAGTGTGAGATTTGTCAGGATTGAAAGACATGTTTCACTTGTTTGACCAGTCTGTGATTTTGTCCAGGTCTTCAGAGAGTGAGGAGGCTGCAGACTGCCGATCTGAGGGAAGAGGAATGGAGTGGCAGAGAGTGGAGTCATCAGCAAAGAGATAGAGAGGATTTTCCAGAGTCAGAGAGATCATTGATAAAGACCAGAAAAAGCACAGGGCCCAGAACACTACCTTGGGGAACTCCAGCCAGAAAAGGAAGGGGAGATGAGAGAAATCCATTCAGGGCCACACGTTGACCACGACAGGAGAGGAAGTCCGCAAGCCATGAGTGGAGCCTTTGTTATTGTTGTTCATGTTTGGGAGATAAACGTTGGTCTGACGTTGTCTGTTGATTGGAAACGCAGCGTATACTTTCGACTTGTGTCTGTGAATTGTGAAGCTTCAATGGTCAAATATTCTCTGAATGAGCGTTTGGGTCTTGAATATTTGATCAGTTGTGGTTGAGAAGCTGATTGGTGCTTCGTCGGATTGTTGAAGCATGGCATTGTTGCGCTGTTTGAAAATGGCAGGCAAGTGTGTGCCTGTACTAGGAGTATAACATTTACTTTGTAATCTCTGGACAAGTAATAGCTTTGACAACGGAAAGGTTATTTGAATCCCAGAGTGTCTTGTGCAGAGAGAGTGGTAGTTGCATCAAATGCCAGGAGCCCGAGTAGATATGTGCTCGGATCTCTGCAGATCGGGTCCTGGCCACCCCGATTTGTGGAAGATTCAGGTGAACCCATATTGGGTGGGTTGAATATAAAATGAGGTGCGGTGGACGGATTGGATATGCAGCAAGGGTGAATCGATTACATTTTGGTCTGGGGCTCTGGATTTGAGAGTGGTTCGGTTTTGAATCTTCATCAATAAAAGATTGTCGAGGGAAAGATTAGCATGATGTTTCATGGCATTGTGGATAGGCTATGGCAACAAGATTGGCAATTGTAAACAGCTTTGTGGGAAGATGTATGCTCTCGATATTTATGTAAAAGGGGAGAAAAGAGTTGAGTAAAGGTTCTTCTTCTTCATATGATGGTTCTGTTAAGGCTGTTGGTCACGAATGGACTGAGTTTGCGGGGAGGTCCGGTCGGAAGGTTAGGAAGGTTAGGAAGTAAAATTGAACATGGTGTAGGTTTTGAAGATAGACATTGTCATTGGACGATAAGACAGATTTTATTTTTTATTTTTTTTGTATACAGAATCGAGGCTCGTGAAAGAGCTAACATTTATTTCACAAACAAATCAAACAGACAAACAAAATATATAAAAAGAGGGAGCGGTAGACAAGATGATGTCAAGGTTTAGGATTTTACAGGTGGAAGGATGCCTGTGGTGAAAATTCATTGTTGATTGGACTGACAGTTGCAAAGAAAAGTATACTTGGTTGGTGTGGACAAGCAGGTAGACAAGCAGACAGACAAGCAGCAAAATTTGAAACTGCTGTAGAAAAGGTACGACTGAGGAGGGTTTGTGCAAACATCCTTGTATATTGATTGGAAAGCCCTGGGATAGAACAGTTTCCAGTATTTTCACTGGTTTGACCAAAAGACAGCGGAAGTGTCATTACAGGTGAGATTACAGGTAAGTAATGCCATTGCGTCTCTGATGCAGTGCCCTATTCTGATGAGGGTTATGCGTTTTATTAAGAGTGTGAAACAAATTTATTTGGGGATATTTGAGTCTTAATTTAAAATTGTGCAACTGTCTATAATATTGTAGATGTGAACACTGAAGTTAATTTGGGGAATTACTCATTAAATACTTGAATATTAAGATAAACGCCATTAATGAGTGAGCAAAGGGAGGAAACAATAGGCTAAAGTATCTCCACATTTGACCTTAGTGGTGGCGGAAGGACATGATGCTCAGAAGATCGTTCCAATGATAACAGTAAGGAAAGAAGTACCAAGGCAGGAGTGACAGCTGATGGATGACTATTTTGGACACAGTTTCTGGAAATTATGGAATTTGGAAATGATGGGAGAGATTGGATGTACTGGTAAAGTACCTGAATAATGATAGAATATTCTCCCCGACATCCAAATGGGGCGAGACGAATTTGGGGTCACAGCCAGTGAATATCAAATTAGACCCCGCTAAACCATTGCCCCAATGCGACCAATACCCATGGCAATCAGTGGCTGAACAAGCTTTGACTAGTACAAGTTATGGAGTAGATCATACTAGAAAAAGGGATGATTGTATCAATAGTAATCAAGTGGTGCACGGATGGTACTAAAATGCTGGAATGTTTTGTGTGAGCATTTAATCCACAGGCTCATGGAAGTAGCAGCGAGGACCGTCATGAGACCAACCCGGGAGATGGCGAGTTTAGTGGGACTCATGGGAGAATGAGCCCACTTCAGCTATCAAGCATGAAGGTGTGAGAAAAAGGGGTTCTAGAATGGTAAAGGACAGCAGGGAGGACCATGGACTTCACAGAATCAACAATGAAGGGGCGAGAGCGAGGGGTTGTTAACTAAGAAATAAAAAGTGGAATTTGGGCTTTTAGCAGAGCATCACACTTGTTGTCAGACACTGACTTTCCAATGACTTTGTTAGGATGGGATCTGTTGTGTTAATTGGGATATATGGTAAAATGTACAAAAATGGAGTCTATTTGAAGGTCCAACAGGAAGTAGATGTAATGGTGATAACGTGGTTGGAGGCTCCGATAAATTTCTCTTAGAAAAATGACGAATACCGAGATGTGTTTTGAGAAGAGGAAAGTGGAAGTTTGGGGGAAAACGAGTCTGAAGGATTAAATCAGATAATGTTGCAAATGAATGGCGATGGTCAAGAGCCAAGAGTGATAAAATGTAGAGTGACGATATAGAAGAGGCATGGATGAGAACACGTGCTGTGTTGTGGTTTTGTTAAGTCTGGGTGTATTACCTCCAGGCTCGGTTACTAGTCTGGGAAAATGTTTTTAGAAGTAATTGCTGAATACTGTAGTTAAATTGCTTGCAAGATATTAAATTCTTTTATTTTAGCTGTTGACATTTTGTATTTAAGATAGTTTGTTATGATGTAGGAAAAATATAATCATTAGTTGTGTGGACAGTCGTGATTAAAATATCCGCATATGACGATTCGTTGATCTGAGTGTATATGAGAAAATGTGCTACAGGTTTGAGTTTTAGGAACATGACGACGATGCTGAGGAGGAGCTGAATGTGGGTGACGAGTCAGCAAACCTGAACGAGCCTCCTGGATAAAAAAAAACTGTCTTCGGCACCGTTTGATGGTTAAAAAGCGTATATTCAACTTGTCTGTACTACGGATGAGACAAATGGCAGATAAAGACCTTGAAGGATGCCTAAGGTGTCTGAAGAAAGAATGAGTGTTGTGAGCATCAGTGTCATGCTGAAGGAGATGAGATAATAGACATGAGCGACAAGGTGGATTAACAGAAGTGTACCTTTCGCTTTTTGGTTGTATTCCCGCTGCAAAAAAAAAAAAAAAAAAGAGCTAAAGTTTTGTTTCATTGTTGTTATATGCATGTGAGCGTATTAGTGTGGTGCTAATGTAGCGTCTTTGTGTTGGCAGGGACGTTTTGTCTCGTCTGTCAGAAGGCGTGGATCCACTTCAGGGAATTTGTCAATCTCAGAGCTTCCAGGGTTTTGGGGAGGAGCCCTGGATGCTGATCCCTGGGGTGGTGAAGCGCAATTCTGGTGGGGCGAGAAGGGGGGCCTGGGCCGAGAGGGGGGATGTAGTCAGATTGTCAGAGATGACAAAAGGAGGCAGCTGTCGGGGTAAAAATGAATAATGGTCATCTCTGGACAAATCAGTGACAGCCATGACCGAAAAGCATGCTGGATAAATGCATCATTTGATATACTCCTCTCCGGCCCCCCCAGCTCTCTCTGTGCTCTGTCCCCCCAAATATTCCTACAAGTCGCACACGATCTGCCTGCAACCCTCTTATGGTTAAACTGCCAAAATCTCGGCTCTCTGCTCACCTTCACTCTTTCATTCCCCTTTTTTCCCGCCTCTGGAACAAACTCCCCCACTCACTTCAATCCCACTCCTCCCTCCAGGTCTTTAAAACAGCTGTTCACCACCATCTCTTATCTTCCCCCATCCAAAACCTTGATCTTTTCTACCCCTACTAATTCACCCCAGATACATTTTTTGAAATTCGAACTTCTTTCCTGGAAGTCCTTGCAGTGTCGATATGTTTTATACCTCTCCCACCTCCCCCCAAGGGGGGCTTGTTATACCCAAGCCCTCCCCGTCCCACAGTTTCCCGATGTCCCTGCTCTCAAATGTTGTCTTTGTGTCCTTTCCCCCTCTCTCCCCATCTTGTCTACCGCTCCCCTTATTTTGCGTTTTATGTGTCGGTTTGACTTTTTGTGTGATTAATGTTAGCTCATTCACGAGCCTCGATCTTGTATACAACAACAAAAAAAAACAACAAGTCAGGAGACGACGATGGTTCACGAGCAAGCGGTATTCAATAACAAAGGATGGACTATAACCGAAACAGGCCTGGACAGGCCAGGTCCGGAAATGTCAAAACGAAGGTTACTGAACTTGAAATGAGATAGAAAATAATGTATAATCAGTTATGAGGTTAGTTAGCTGCACAATACCGAAAATTTCGTTAGATTCCGACAACTTTGAAAATTTGACCTTTGTGACCTTCAAAGGTCAAAGGTCGAAGATTCTGAAATTTGTTGGAAAACTTGTATTTCATGATGTATGTGATGATATAAGATCATGTACGACATTTCACCCTATCAGGAAGCGAACAATGTAATAAAACCATCAAAAATTGACTTTTCTAAATTTCGTGACCTTGTGACCTTGATCTTGGGGCGAAAATGAAAAATCGAGCTCCGTGGGGCTAGACACATGACATTGGCCTAACCAAATACCGAAACCCCTGTCAGATTCCACCAAACCCCTCGGAGAAGATGTAGCTTAAACTCGATTACCCCCTAAAAAGACATCTTTTTCGGGCGTGGCTCCGCCCACAATGGGCGCAATACGCCCACTCTCGGCAGGACACAACTAGATCATGATATCAACCTCCCACCCAAGTTTCATCAAGACCGGATGATATCATCGGGTAGTTATGCTGTGGACAGACAGACACACAGACACACACCCATGACAAATATAGTGGTCACTCGGTTTGATAACTCGTGAACCAAAAAGTTGAGTGAGGCCAACAAGGGAAATACACTTGTTGATGTCGACTTGTCTGACAGCTATTTCACAGTTGCGAGACAGAATGGCTTCTCTGTGCTGAGCTGAAAAAAACATGCTTAATCTGTGGTTTGACCTTGTGCAAATGTGGAACCAAGAGCTCTTACATCAGCTCTTCTGTTCTTATCTTATATTTCACTTAGCTTTTGCCTTCCTTTCTCGTAGACGATTCGAGTATAAATTAAAATGCTGTCTTGAGTATAATTTAGAGATCTGCTTACCTGAGGACAAACTTTTCTCTCCGTACGTACGAATAAAAAATCCTTTATCTATCAAGTGTTGTCTGACATATTTTGATAAAGGTGGACAGAGTCCCACACTTTCAGCAGGAGGGATTGATTGGAAGACTGCATACATCCTGTAGGAGTTGGGGAGGATCAGGAAGCTGAGAGGGAAGAGGAAGATAGACTGGATGAAATTCTGGAAATAACAGGCCACTGACCTGCGATCAAACAGCAACAGGCCTTTGTGGTTCGGCCTCATCGTGGGAGATACCAATAATGATGAGAACTTTAGAGTCTACGGAATCCAAGGGAGACAGATGTGATGTTGGGGCACCAGCTCATAAGGGAGGCAGTTGTCTATCGAGCTATGGACAAAGGCCTTGTAGGCTGTCAGTAGTTCTGATATTATAAAGAACTAGCAGAGTACCCACACCCTGGGTGGGTAGAGTTTGAGAATTACTTTCTGAAAAAAGTATCGTCTGTGTTTTGCGTCTGCGTCTGTGCGCTTAAAGGGTTCTAGATGGTCTCCTCAAGGTCTAAAAGGTACATTCCAATCGTAGTTAGTCGAAGGGGCCAGAAGGGTCTGATCTCTCTAGCAGGTGCATCAAGACCAAGCGCAGGCCCCGAGGCAAACAACCTCGGGGCCCCCACCCCCACCCTTTCTCTCTTTTATAACTTTTTAAGGAACTTTCTTGAATGAAGATCCTAAATTAGAGTAGCAACGAGCTCATAAATAAAGCAAAATAACAGCAGCAGCCTTTTTAGCGCACAGCGCAAGTGTTGAAAAGTAAATAAATAAAGCATTAACAAATCTATTGTACAATTTCAAGTAGGTGCATCTCGTACGTGTTGCAGAGTACAGAACATACAGAACGGTCCAATTGTCCAAAGTGTCATGGGAATGCTCCGGACAAATGGCCTCAAACAGTATGTAATAAAATGCACACAAGGACAACATTTTTTTATTTATCCGTGTCATTTACCTGAATATTTTACCGAGAAAAACAAATGGTCAATTTTTTTTTAGCCGTGTGATCGAAAATAAAAGGAGATAGCGGGACGTTTGGCCCGATCGAGTCAATTCACACCCTCGACTGTTGAAAACTATATCTCCATAAGATTGACAAAAAAAATACATAAGATGTTTAATAATTTTATTTGGACAAAGAGGGTACAAACCCATTTCGTTGTAACGCACATTTGTGGTTAATACCCATTTTTTGTAAAGTTTGAATTTGTTTCATTAACAGCGGTAAATGTTGTTTTGTTTCCGGCAAGAAAGCCGCCAAGAAAAGCAAAATCAGCTTCTGGGTTTAAATGTCACGATGAGGAAGTGAGGATGAGCCGATGAGGGGTTTAGCTGTACTGTTTAAAAAAAATACAGGAGAAGCCCGGGCCCCAAGGCAGAGAGCCCCCCCTGACACCCCCTCTCGACGCCCATGGCTCTCGTCTCAAACTACACACATACTTTTGATGAAACTTGACCACACCCTTCATCACCCGTGCTGTTACCAAAGTTTGTTTATGGCAATAAAAAAAACAAAACAAACAGTTGGGGTCCGAGCGGGTCTGCAGGTGATTTGACCCCCCAAAATCGGTATTTACTTTCTTCTCCATTACATTTTTTTGTGTGGGTCATCCACACATACCAGTGGTTCCTTAATTCTACCAGGTGAGCCCAGGGGCATTGCCCCCATTTTTATATGTATACATGGTTTGACATGACAAAGGATGCCCAGTCTCTGACTGGCTTTGGATGTCAGCTTTGTTATATGGTCAGTCCGGGAGAAGTAATGGCTGAAGGTGCCATTGCCAGCAATGTTAAGCCAATGCCATTGCCGGCATTGCCCGCCCTATTCCGTGTTAAACAAAATCAGCTTTGGCAAACAGATAGTTGGATAAATTTCACAATCGTTCTGGAGCAACGGTGAGGGTGAGTAAAGAAACGGCTCGGGTAGAAGGTGAAGGGTGATGGAGAGTCGAGAGGGGAGGGAGACGGGAAGTTCCAAGGAGTGGAGTGGGGGCAGAGGGTAGAGAGCGCCAGGGAGTGGAGTGAGGGGAATGTTGTGGAGGGCATCAAGGAGTGTAGTGGGGGTGGGGGATGGGTAGGTGTGGAGTGGAGAGTTGAAATGGAGAGTGCCAGGGAGTGTAGTAATAGGTATGTGGAGTGGAGAGGGGTGGGGGAAGAGAGAGAGGGGTGGGGGAAGAGAGAGAGGGGTGGGGGAAGAGAGAAAGAGGGGTGGGGGAAGAGAGAGAGGGGTGGGGGAAGAGAGCGAGGGAGAGAGAGGGAGAGGGAGAGAGAGAGAGAGAGAGAGAGAGAGAGAGAGAGAGAGAGAGAGCACCTTTGTTCAGTGTCCTCCTTTTACTTTGTATACCCTTGAGACAGCCTTGCACCAGAGTAAAGCATTGTCTCCACTATAGGAACCACTTTTCCAGTCTGCACGGCTCTTCAATACAAAGTACACACAGTCACCACAATCTCCTTATTAAAAATTAAGCACGGCCTCGGAGGTCTTTGTAAACAAACACATTACAATTCCTGAGGCCTGCAAAACACGAGGGCCAGAATGTCAATGGAAAATAGAAATAACGATTTATTGTGACTTCCTAATATACCCCCCCCCCCCCCAACAAACTTAAAACATGACCCTTAAAAACTTAAAGCAAGCGAGACAGTTTGACAACGCGCTGGTTTCGTTTTGAAATTTGTCTGTTGTTTGTGGCCTAGCTCGGTTGGCTGATCAAGCCTGCTGTCTTTCTTTTAATGCATCACATTACATGGTAAAACACGGTCAATAGACGTACGAGTGCTTTTGTGTGAAATAAAAGGTACATTTATTTTTTACGGGTGTCCATCATGGCCTTTTCATTGTCGATTAGCACTTTTTGTGCACTGTGAGTCGTCCCTGCCATCAAGACCAAAATTTGCATCAGGCAGGTTATTTTGGGCAGGCTTGGTGGCAGAAGTGGGATAATTATATGGGTTGTCATGGCGGAGTACATTTTTAACCATTCCATTGATGTTCCAGAGACAGAATAACGCGGACATGAATGCAACACATCTTTACACCATGAGGCATCTACGTAGTAACTAAATTCTCACCAAAGCAGACACGTCACAGGAAGGAAGAGACTGGCGGGAGTACGCATGAAGATCGACTGTCGTGTCAACCTCAGATGGACAGCATTGTGGTGAATGGCCAAGCACCTGGTCAGAACATGACCAGGCCAACCAGACGGAATGAGAAATGGATACTTGTGCACCATGGTAATATGACTTACAACAAACCATGGTGCGCAGAGATAAGCAATGCACGCGATTAGCAAAAGCGCTTTGATGGAGTGGATGGACCGCTGCTTCCCACTTTCTTGACATCGACAGTGCACATTTCCAGGGAGCCGAGGCTCTCTTAAAAACGATGCATTTTTACACCATGCCACTCTCCTTGCTTTTCTTTCCTTTTCATAAAAGGTACGAATGACGAGAGGTGAAGGTGTGTGGCAGGGAAAGGAAATATCTGGGCAGGGATGTATCACCGACTACCACGAAAAGCGCAGGGGTCAGTTGTGTCGAGCCGAAATAAACAACACGTCTTGAACAGACATTTCAGTATTCCTTGAGCAACCCAAGCCATTTGTATAACAAGCGATACCCGCCCCCCACCAGAAACAAAATATGGCGTCAATAACCCCTTCCGTTTCTTCTTCACAGGACGGATGAACGGATGTGTCTCCTCTTAATCATAACAACACCTGTTCCCTCTGGGAATGGAAAAAAAAAAGTATCAGTCCCCACTCTCTCTGGAAGGGGTCAGTGGTTAAACTACTTGCACGATTATTTGTGTGCAGGCAATCCCCATCCCCTCCATTAAAAAACAAAACAGAGCAATGCAAGTCATCTCCTCATTATCGCCAGAGGCGGAGGACGGAGTGAGAGGAATTAATTGATGCCCATGACCTAACCCTGGGTACCCCAAACATGTATGAAAAATTTGGTGGCGATTGGCACAGCCGTTTGATTGAGGGGTGATGACAAAAACACACATACAGAATTGCCTTATTACCTCCGCCCACCGGGGGTGATGATTTCACCCCTATTTGTCTGTCTGTCTGTGACCAGGATATCTCAAAAAGGTATGGATTGATATGTACGAAACTTGGTGGACAAGTTGTGTGTGATAAGGACAAATTGATAAAATTTCGGTGAAGATCAAGATACTATAATTACCTAACGCACACGAGGCGAAGAGTATGGTGAAGCAATTAGATAACCTCCGTTTGTCTGTTGGTCCATCAGACTGTGTCCACAAACGTTTGTTTATGACCGAGGAACAACTTGATTTCAATTGAATGTTATATTTTGACCATGAATCACAAACCAAACCTGCAGTTTATCAGTACTTTGGCTCTGAATTTGAAGCAATCACGCATGCGCAGAGAGAAGCTATGACAATTTCAAGTGGTGAAACCGCTTCAATATTTGGCTGTATCGATCCGTCTGTGAAAAAAAAAAAATGAAGACAAATAACGTTTTAAACCCATCATGTTAAATTTTAAATGGTTCTAAAGGGTAATTCTAAAGGGTTTTAAAGAGTAATTATAAGAGGCTCTAACAGGTAATTCTAAAGGGCTCTAAAGGGTCATTCTAAAGGGTTCGAAACGGTCATTCTAAAGGGCTCGAAAGGATAATTATAAGGGGTTCGAAAGGGTAATTCTAAGGGATTGGAAAGGGCCGTTCGAAAGGGCCTTTCGAAAGGGTCGTTCGAAAGGGTAATTCTAAAGAGTAATTATGAAGGGTAATTCTGAAGGGTAATTCTACAGGGTAATTCTACAGGGTAACTCTACAGGGTAACTCTGAAGGGTAATTCTACAGGGTAATTCTACAGGGTAACTCTGAAGGGTAATTCTACAGGGTAATTCTAAAGGGTAATTCTAAAGGGTAATTCTGAAGGGTAATTCTAAAGGGTAATTCTAAACGGTAATTCTAAACGGTAATTCTAAAGGGTAATTCTGAAGGGTAATTCTAAAGGGTAATTCTAAACGGTAATTCTAAAGGGTAATTCTAAAGGGCAATTCTAAAGGGTAATTCTAAAGGGCAATTCTGAAGGGTAATTCTAAGCGGTAATTCTAAAGGGTAATTCTAAAGGGTAATTCTAAAGGGTAATTCTAAAGGGTAATTCTAAAGGGTAATTCTAAAGGGTAATTTAACACGTAACACAGACAGACACACACATGACGAATATAGTGGTCACTTGATAACTCGCCTGTTTCGGTTATAGTCCGTCCTTTGTCATTGAATACCGCTCACTCGTGAACCATCGTCGTATCCTGACTTTTCTTTATTTATTAGATATCATATGGATGTAAGTGAACACTCTTTTTACTCTGTGCATGTTGCACATCACGTGCAGCGAATTTCACCTACCTGCACCTTGTACTTATTGTTATTTAAAAAAAACATTTCTGTACACCGCCCTTGAGGCTCGGTTTACAAGCCAACGTCTACAATTCGAATAGAAGAGACATAATTACTCTTTTATGGAAAATGTTTTTCGAGTTTGTTTTGTCTTCAAAAATAGACCGTAGTGAACACACATTCATGTTACAAGATTGGCCTTTAAAACCTACCTTATTAAGGGGACAGATATCTGTACAAACACAAACTGACATTGTGTTTTATGTAGTAGATCGGTGCTAAGATGTGTGAAATGCCACCTATAAATGTGCGATACATCACTACATATGCTGTCATTGAAAATACAACACGTCTGCTGACTAAACAGGAGCAATCATACAAATATGACGACTGCATGCAAGTAAAGATGGCTTGCGGAAGGAAAAAAGAGACGGAAAAACCAGCATTAGACGTTTAACTAACCAACCAACTTGAGCACATTTCTGAGTACTAGCAACGGTACCCGCCCTACGGGCGGGGCTTCAATTGGGAGGCCCAAATGAAAAGGCTAAATATCAGAAATTGAAGGCTTTTTTGCTTTTAAACGATTTATATAAACATCCGTTAAATCTCGATCGGTGCAGCCGTTTGTGTGGCACCCGGGAAAATAACGTCATGCGGGAGCAAGTATCAGCAGGATGTGGCAGTGTGGGAGTCCACGTTTCTGATCCTCCTTCATGCCGAAGTAGCCCACCACTTCTCCAAGCATTCCGCTCTTCAGATCCGCCATGAGAGATTTAAGCTTGAAACTGAAGACGCGTGCAGTTAGTACTCCCGATGTCGTATGTACTCCCGATACGTGTTTCCTTCATTGTAAAAACTACCAAATCAACAGTTAAAAGGATTTTGAGCCAATCGGTGTTACGGCCTTGGCAAGATCGATGGAGACAGCGATCTGTTAGCATATACACCACCCAAATAGCTACGTGAAATTCTCTCATGTAGAGATTAAACTCAGGTCATTTGAACTTTGGCCGAGGTCATTATGTACTTTGTGATCTTTATATACGAATGATGTTTAATGATGTTTATATCGGTTTTAGGTCGTCCTTTCCACATATCTCATGGGATTGTAAGTTGGAGAGATGGCAGTGATGAGGGGGAGGGGGTTGGAATTCTCTCAAGCAGGGATTCAACCCGTGTCCTTATAAAAGGTCTTTGTCCGAGGTCACCGAGTCCGATCGGTGCAGCTGTGCAGCGATCGGTGAAGTCGTTTGTGCGGCACCCGGGAAAACAACATCGTCACAATGAAAACATCATCACAATGGACGTTATGCGAACGCGAATGTTATGTGGGAGTCCAAACCTGAGAATGCTGGAGACCAAAGCTGAAATTGGGAAAACTAAATAGCCTATTTTACTCCTGGAGATCCCAGGATTATCCAACCAAAATATGGTTGCGATCGGTTGAGCTGTTTTTGCGGTACCTTCAAACGGACAGACAGACAGACGGACGGACATTTGGTGAATTAGAGTAAGATTAAAAGATACATACCTTCCAGAAAAGTATGCAATAAGTACGTTTGCAAAGAAAGAATGACCATTTTCATCCACGGTCGACAAAGCCGAATGATTTTCTTTCGTTTTTTGTTTTTTTCTTTTAAACAACAATTGAGGTTGGTTGGAAACAATTAGACTATTTACATGATTTGCGTAACATCGTCGGGCCCATGGCAAAGTGGGTGGCAGGATAGCTTCGTGGTA
>NW_027618599.1:0-22500 GCF_964187855.1 Myxine glutinosa | reverse complement strand
TTAAATTAATTCTCTTATTTGTTTTGTGAATTTTTTTACCAGTTGCCTTTTCAATTATACCTATTTGATATTTTTCACATTCATTATGTTTTCCATTTATATACCAAGGTTGATTACACCTCCACTCTTTAGTCTGGTTGATACTTGGTTCTATCATTTATATAATAGTAAAAAAGGCGGCGGTAGCCCGTTAAAATCCCCAACCCCCCCCCCCCCCCCCTTTTTAACTTATCACTTATATATATCTTATCACTTATATATATCTTATCACTTATGTATATCTTATCACTTATATATATCTTATCACTTATATATATATCTTATCACTTATATACTTATATAACCATAAGGGAGACTATCAATTCCATTTTCTAAAATAAACCTCTTATCATCAAAAGCCCCCAATGCTTTCTTATTTATCTCTTCTGAATATAATTGATGTTTATAACTTCTTATTCCATTAATCTTTCTAAACTCTTCTTTCTTTGTTGTTAAACAGTTATAATAATCCTTAAAGTTTATTGTTTCTTTAATAACATTTTTCTTTACACCTTTTAACTTCTTATCAGTCTTTTCAACGTTATTCACAATGTATTTATAAGCATAAGCCTTTGACCTCAATCCCACAAATTCACTCATAACATTTCCTCCTAATTCATCCTTGAACTTTCCAATCGCCTTTTTATTTTTAGAAGAGAACAACTCACTCTCTGGACTGTAATTACTCGTGTCATAGATATTAATGTCTCTTTTCATGTCTGAATAAACATCGTTGGTATTAATTTTCAAAATAAAACTATCTGTATCCATATAAAGTAGATTAACATCATTTTGATATTTCTTCCTCAAGTTATTATAAAAGTAATCATACATTAATGACTTTGATAAATCAAGAATTGTTGTTCCAATATAAATAGGTTTGTTCATTTCAATACTCTCTTTAATCAAATGGATCGCACAAAAGTTCTCAGTAAAGACCTCAGCTCGAGTAAAACTCGGTCTATTAATTAATTTTGATGCTTGTTCCCAAGATGTTGATAGTCTGATATTTTGTCTTTTCCTCACATTCTCCATAGTCTTACCAAAGACCGCATTATTCATCAATTTATAAAAGTCTTTCTCAAAATCTGTTTTTGACTCTGTTCTTCTTTGTGTATTAAAATCAATGTACCCCTTTAACCAATGACTTTGATTGAACTTTAGAACCCTATGGATCTTCTCTACTCTTAGACCTTTTGATAAATATTGTCGCAAATTTCTTTGGTGTAGAACATAATTTTTCTTGTTATATAATGTAGTAAGTAATTTTTCTGTTGATTCACCTATATCAAACGATCGTTGATAATCACTCAACCATTCTTTCTTTGGACTTTCTTTCTCACAAGCAAATGGGAGATCTTTGTGTAGGTTATGGAGTTCCTCTGGATATTTTAAATCAATTTCAAAATAATAACCAACTTTTTCTTCATCCAATTCTTTTTGTGTAGAGATACATACATCTTGTAAAACGTTTTTGTAGTCTTTTTCCTTTACCCATCTAAGTTTTCCATAAGGAAGAGCCTGAGACATTGCCCAGCCATACAGGTTGTTCGCGTCATAGTACATCAAGTAAGAACTCTCTTTCGTTGGATCATAATTTGGAAGATATTTGTTATTTGCTTTTGCGTATCTACTCGAGCAGACTTGTGAAATTCCACCTCTTTTTGCCTTTTCAATCATCAAAAGCATATCAACATCGGTTATCAAATCCAAATCTTGTTTTGTCATTTTCAACATCGCACTCCAGGCCAATCCAGGTGCTGTGTAGTAGTGAGCAGGATCCAATCCATATCCAGTGCGACAAACAGATCTAAAGGCTTCAAATACATCGGCCAATAAAAGCACATCAGTTTTGAGATACAAATCGTGATACTCGCCAAGATTCTTGATGTTATATTTTTCCCAAACATTTTGTGCGTGTACATAATCTTTATCAGATATATGACTATTATTTAATTTGTTATAGAAATTTTCTTTTGAAGGAAGTTGTGTTTCATTGAATCTCTCAAATGAGTCCATATAGTCATAGGGGTAAATTCCCTTTTGTGTTAGAAAATCTTTATCTAAAAAATACTCTGAAAGACATGGAAACTCTTTTAGATTTTGAACCAAGTTAACCAATGGACTTGCCATGAATTTAAATGTATCAAGAAATCTGATATGAGTAATAGGAGATGTGTGAATTGTTTTTGTGAATGAAATGTATTTCTGATCCGTGTTTGGAATTGCTGAGATACTTCCAGAAGTCTTTGAGAGTTCCTTGATAAATAGATGTGTATCATAATGAGCGTTGTTATGAAGAAAGACAGGAATGAAAGAGGGGAGTTGATAATTAATATTACAACTTTGATGAGCCGGACCTCTATATTTACCAGTGAGATGACAATGGTCTCTAACCTTTAGACCTTTACCAATTTTCTCCTCACAAATATGACAGACATTGTTTTTTATAAATTCCCTTTTTTCTTTACTTGTTAAGGACATTGGTTTATTGGTTTCTCTCATTATCTTGGTTAATCGAACACAGTCTTTTTCTAGTCGTTTCACAAACTCCTCTGGGGTATTTGAGCCTCTATACATCTCTAACTTGTTATATTTATCACCAACGGATGATTTGATATAATAACAAAAACCACAAGGAGTATGTTTTTGATATTTATTTGTGTATGATTCTTTTGGATCTTGAGAAGCAGTATCAATTTTTTCTAAAATACTTTCAAAATCAGCATATATAACAAATGGATGTTTGATCTTTTTATTTTCATCTTTGAATGTGATCTTTGAGCCTTCTTTAGGCATATTGATTACCGTTGATTTATGTTCGCCACAATAATTTGAATGTTTATCTAATCTTTCTTGTGAATTGAAGAAGTTAAGACAACGCAAACAAATATATATTTTATTTGTTCTCTTACAGACTTGTGGTTTTATTAATTTAGCAATATCTTTGATGTATGTATAATGTGAATTTTCGTCTGAATTAAAATATAGAAGATTAATATGAGTTTGTTTACAATTGTCAGAAAGCTTTAAAACCTGAATGTTGTTTGTTTCTGTTAGACCATAAACATTAACTGATAAATTATTCATCTTTTCAAATTTAGGAATATCATTTAAAGTCATCGGAAACTTTAGATCTTTCGTATTTAATGTATTCTCATATTTTTTATAATGAGATACTCTTTCATCATGAAAATGTGGAGGATGTAAGTGTGCTAAAATAGACCAGAGAAAACATTTATTGTCTTTATTTTTGATATTGATAACTGCTTTTCTATTTTTGATAACACTGGGTAAATCAATGTAAGAAGAAGCTTTTAGAGGATCTGATTTAAGAATATGAATGTCTATGTAAATAATTTTTCCTATATTGAATCCACTTCCTACGATTGAATTATCCACATCTTGCTCTTGTTTAATAAGTTCATCATAGACTCCTGATGTTTTAAAATCTTGATATGAAGATATAAAGTGTGGCTCAGTTCTCATGTATGGTGCATCTATAACTCCTTCATCCTTTGTCATTTCTAATTTTACTCCCATATAAAATTTAAGTGGTTTCATTTCCTTTAGTGTTTTTTCAATCAACGTTTGAACAGCAGGTTTAACTATTTCTACAGCATCAACTATAGACTCTGGTTCAGGAGGTTTGAAGTTAAAGACTCTTATTTTAATATGTCCTTTGAATGCTCCATCAGAGTTTTTAGTTGTGATAAAATTTGATAAATGTAGATTTGTTTTAAGATGTATTTTGAAGCCTTTCTTGAGGATATTTTTATTACATGTAGAACAGTGTTTTGTTTCAGGTGGAAGAGGGGAAAGTTTGTTTAAAATGTTGTATGTATGTTTTGCGGTGAGAATATGTTGTTTATAATATTTTACTTCCTTCTCGCAAGTATCACAATAAACCATATTTATAGCGTGAGAAAACGTGGTGTTTTATATATATCACTGTGCTTAAAATAAAACACTTTTGAGCTTTACAGCTCCGTTTTATATATATCACTGTGCTTAAACTAAAACACTTTTTCACTCAGAATCATCTAAGTCATAACTATCACATGAATACTCAGAATCATACTCAGAGTCATCAATAAAGCTACTCTCATAACTATCATTTGAGCACAAACTATTAGTATCATAACTATCATCTGTGTTCAATGAAATACTATCATCACCATCAGCCAAGTTCAATGAAATACTATCATCACTATCGTCCGAGTTCAATGAAATAGTAAAATCTTCACTGCTGTATTGACTCATATTTAATTAGCAAGAAAAATATTCCCATCAATATCTATATACTTTCTTTCATTAACAGATTCAATCTCTACAATTTTTATATCAAAAGTTATCTTTAAATAATCTCTAACTATCATAGAACGAAATGACATTTCACCAGAAATATTAACATCATTCATTTTACTTAGATCTACACCCTTTGGATTATTAAAGAAAATACAAATGTCTCCTCTAGAATTATTAATGGTCTTATCATTCTTTTTCAAAGTATCGTGGTCAATCACTTTTTCAAGCTTTGAATAAATTGCCAGGAGTAGAGGAGAAACTTTTGTTAGATTTACTTTAATGGATGTCTTTCCAGGTATAGTTAGAGCTCTTCCTTTAAATGAAATAGAGGGGCTCATGTTATTTTCCATAACTGGTTTTACCCAAAAATTTCCATATTTATCTTTGTTCAATTTAACATCTTTGACATATTTTTCTATATCTTCCACCGAAGTAGAGATTGATTGAAATTTGTCTTTTGTGCTTTGAAACATTGTATTTATTAATGAATAAACTTGCGTTTAGTTTAAGTAAAAATTTACCACATAAATATGATAAGTTCTGAAGGATATTTAGAATTTCCAGACTCTCCATATGATAAATTAGAGAATTGTCCGGCTTGTGATAGAGTGGGGCTTAATGATGAGGATTCATATAAACAATGTTTATTCTGTGATTATATTCTAATTAATGATAATAAGAAATATAAAAAAACATATAACTCTTTTAAATTAGAACCAAAAATGAATTACTTTACAAGATTAATAAGAGAGATGAATGTTAAGCATTATGGTGATAATACACCATTTCTTACAAGGAAAGAGACTCTTTGTATTGAGGAAATGTATAAGGGTTTAATGATATTTATTATTCAAAATAATTTTAATGGAAATGTTAATACAAGATACTACATAAATAAAATAATGAATTATTTTGAAATTAAACCAGAACTCAGGATAAAATATAGAGTTTCTAAAATAGCTCAAAAAAAGTTGGATGACTTGTTTTCCAAATATATAAATGAATGATTTTTTACCCGTTTGGGAAAATAAGATAAAATTTAATAACCATAAAAACATTCCAAATTCATTGAGATGTCTAATAGTTGGTTCAAGCGGATGTGGGAAAACCTGTTTACTTTTAAAGATGCTCCTTGGTCCTAATTTTTTAGATTATGATAATTTAATAATTTTTACAAAGTCAAGTTTTCAACCCGAGTATCAACTACTCTCACAGGGTTTTAATGCAGGTCTTAAAAAGGAAGACATTATCGGTTTATTTAAACTTCAAAACAAACTGAATGATTATAATATTGAAGATATAATACAATTATTTTGTGATACACAGAAATCAAAATCGAAACCCATAACTTGTATTCTCAGTGATAATACGGATGATATACCTTCACCTCAAGATTTAGATAAATCAAAAAAGAACCTCGTCATCTTTGATGATTGTGTTAATGAGAGAAACCAAACAGTAATGGATAGCTACTATACAAGAGGGAGACATTCTTCTTGTAATTGTATATATCTTAGTCAATCATATTTTCAACTCCCTCGACGCTCAATAAGAAACAATGCCAATACTTTTATTTTATTTAAGTTAAATTCAATAGATGTAAATAATTTTTGGAGAGATAATTGCTCTACGTTATGTAGTAAAAAAGAATTTGAAAATTATATGAAACACACGATTGGAAAATATAAATATATTGTTGTGAAACAAGATGAGATACTAAATGATATTTTTCAATAAATAAATACAGAAAATGAATACTGAAGAAAGAGAAAGAAAGTTTAAGGAACATCAACAATTAGTTTCAAAAGTTGTTAAACAACAGGAAGAGATAAAGAAGAAACGGAGACAGAAACTAACTGGTGAAGAAGCCTTTGAAAGAAAACAAGAGAAATTCTTTAAACCACTTTTGAAAACTCAACACTCACCTACAGTACCCACGGTAGAATTTACTCCGAAAAAACTTCAAATGCTCAAAGATTTTAGTCAGATAACAAAACAAGAACTTGGTGAATTAGAATATGATGACGAGGGATTATTTCGGAAACTTGAGGAGGTAAATCAACCCCCTAATTATGTTGTGGAAGCTCTTCAAAACAATGAATATTCGGCGGGTTCAAAAACCAGAGCAGGTCTCATTCCAACAGAAGAACCAGCAGTGTTTCATCTTGTGGAAGAAAAGGTATTGATATTTAATGATGAATTGATGTTCTTGAGTTCTACTCAACCAAATGTTAAATTAACTCCAAGATTAATGTTTCTTCTAACAAACCCCGGATTCAGCGGTTCAAAATATTTTGAGGAACCACTTGATATGGAAAGAGAGGAAGATAGGGTATATATTGAGTTGCTAAATGCACTTGATTATGGAGTTTCTGTTGCTGGTAAAAGTAAGAAGAATGAGAAGGAGAAACATATTATTGATGCTTTAAGTAAGCTTGGTTCGGGTGTTAGTTTTCTTCCAAATGACCCATCACAATTAGTTAATAGGCTATTATTGTTGTTAGGTAGTAAGAAGGCTGGAAACAACAATTGTTTTAATGAATCCTCAGCCATTTTAGATCAGTTGATGAACATGAAAATAATTAATAAATGTCAATACAAAGATATTTTATTAGATATTAAATAAGATGAGAAGCACAATTCTTAGTTTTAATTTCACAACGAGCGATTACACAGCTTCATTCCCTTACCCACTACAACTTGACCCCCTTACCTCATATGAGGCATCTTTGTTGTCAATGGAAACTTACAATACCCTTTTTAATATCACAGAGAAAAACAACAAGTTTAGTTATAATCCAGGAAGTGGATATAAAACTATAACCGTTTCACCTGGAGCTTACGAGATTTCTCAAATATCTTCAGAAGTCTCTCGCCTTATGAAAGAAAAAGGTGATGAACCAAAAAATATTGTAATAGATATTCAAAAACACACTTCAAAATCAACTATTAAACTTAAAAATAATTATAAAGTTGATTTCACGATTGAAAATTCGTTTAGAGAGCTATTGGGTTTCTCTTCAAAAAAGATTGAAAATAACGGGACGTTTTACAGTGATAATGTTATCCAAATATCCTCCGGTATAAATTCAGTATTAATTCATTGTGATTTGATTGATGGTGCTTATAACGATGGAATAAGAACAAATACAATATTTTCATTCAGTGCATACTCAACCCCGATTGGTTATAAATTTAATATGGAACCAAAAAATCTTGTCTATTTACCTGTGTCAGGAAAAACCATATACAGAGTAAATTTTAGGATAACCGACCAAGATAATCGTATGATATCCTTTAATGATGAAATTATATCCATCAGAATTCACCTACGTGAAGTTTTTCAATAAATAAATAATGGTTATTGTGAGAAAACACGAGTTGGGAAAATATAAAATAATTACAGGGGAGGGCATGTTCCTTTCACCAGACTATACAAGGTATGTGGGTAGAGGATACTATAAACCTAAGAGACAACGAGGTGTAGGTCATCAATTTCGAAATAAAGGAGATGGGATAATTGATACTCTAATGGGTATTGGTTCAACCATCCTTAAACATAAAGACCTAATTGGTTCAACTGCTTCTGCCGTGGGCTCCGTTGCGGGTGCTATAAAGAGTATAAAAGATGCTCAAAAGGAGTCTCATAAATTACAAGCAATCAAAGAAATAAAAAAAGGTAAAACTCAACTATCTTCACAAGAACGACAAAAAATCATTAAAATACTTGGGTCAGGGTTTCAACAATTTTAATGCTATATAAATACAAGTATGGAAGCGATTGATAGTATCTATGATTTGGATGATACGATTATCATTTCAAACTCCACTAAAAAGGAAGACTATTTTAAGGTAAATGCTATAACAGGAACAGACTGGAATTCAAACGGAACAAAAAGTTTTGAAATAAATAATCAACAAACTTACTTGAATATAGCTGATAGTTTCTTGCTGTGTAAATTTAAATTCACTAAGGCTGCGAATAATACTAATGCTACACTCGTAAATGATTTCTTCTGGAAAATGTTTGACAGTGTCCGCCTGTATATTGGAACACAAGAGGTTGAAGCGGTTGATTATGTCTCTGCTACATCTGAAATGATGAAATTTACACTATATTCGTTTAGTGATAGAATGGGTAAGGGAGCTGTTGAGGGTTTTATTCCTGATATGTCAACGGGTACAAACGCAGACCCTGGTTATAGTCAAAGGAAGTCAATGTATAATGATGACGCAAAAGCTGAGAATAGTTTTACCGTAGCAGTACCTCTGAAAGGTATATTTGGATTTTGTGATTATGATAAAGTTTTGTATGGGCTTAAAATTAGATTTCAACTACAAAGGAATGATAATGTAAATAGATTGCTTTTTGGGGATGAAAATGCTTTTGGAGAAAATAATAAATTTGTTATTAATGATTTGTGTTGGTATATCAGTGAATATACTCCTAATCTTAAAACGGAAGAGATGTTAAATAGAAGACTTAACTCAAAGAAACCGCTAAATGTATCATACCTTAAAAGAAGATGTCAACACGTTAAACTGGAACACACTACCTACACTTGGAATTTAGGTGTTCTTCAAGGAAAGCCACGATACCTCTGGCTCATTTTTAAAAAACCAGATGGAGAGGACGGTACTAATAAGAATAATGCCCTGAGTGATAATGCAAAGGTGAAACAACTTCGGGTTTCTCTTGATGGCACATTTTATCCGCGAGATAGATTGGAAATTGATTGGGAAAAAAATGATTATGCGGAAGCCTACAAGTCCTACCAAAAGGTGTGTGAAAGTAATGGTAATAATGATCCTATTTTGGATATGGTTGCGTTTCAAAAACTTTATACAATCTACGCAATTGACCTGAGTTCTCAAAAGGAAACTATAAAGTCTAATCGAGTGGATACTTCTCTATACATTGAAAGAGGGGAGAGTGAAGAGGTTAATGCATATTGTTTGCTTTTGGAGGAAACAGAATTACAGATTAATACAGATAATGGTGTTATGATTAATATCACATAGGTTTTTTCTCATAAATAAATGGTTGGGGTATATGTTAATCAAATCAATCTTAATAAATTAACATCTTGTATTCAAAATCAAAAGCCTTGTATTATTAATGTTAATACAATTCAAAGAAAAGGAGCTGTAAGAATTGATGTTTTACTCACACACACACAAGTAAAAACACTAAATGATGTTGGATCACTTAAAATTAAAATGACGAAACCTATGTTAAAGAAATATTCAATAGACGAGTCAAGAGGAGGATTTCTCCCGTTTCTAATTCCTTTATTTGCTGGTTTAAGTGCGGCGGGAGCATTGACTGGTGGTATTTCAGCAGCGGTAAAAACTGCTAACGAAAGGAAGGCACAACTAAAAGCTCAAAAAGAATTGGAAAGACATAACATAACATAACATAATTTGGGGGTTCGGTTGCGAGAGGACGCTGGCGTTGCATATTCGCCGCTTCTCCGACTGGATGGATGTACAGGGTCTGCTTCTACCTTTCTGACCTGACATCTCACACCTGTCCTGCCTTTTCACACCCGCACGTGCCGCGTGTTCTCCGGCTGGATAACGGAATCTGCTTTTGATGGTACGGAATACGGAATTCGAAAGGCCCGCTCCCGTTGATTGTGGCCGTGGCCTTGTTTGCCGGTGGCCTTGTGGCCTTGTTTGCCGCTGTGGTCTTGATTAGCGGCTGCAGTCGTTTGCCGCTGCGTTTGCCGCTGCGTTTGCCGCTTTGCCTCCTCGATCTTGGCCTCGTACTCGTCCCTTCGCTCCTGCCTGGCATGGCTCTGAAGTACTCCGCCGCAAGGCTTCTTCTGCTCAATACCCGCTCCCCCCCATCATGCATCTCTGCCATCAAATCAAATGGACTCCTCCGACGACCCAGGTACATTCACCGTGGCTCCGGTCGCAAGTTTGTTTATTTGCAATCAGGTCACTCCATCCCCGTCCTCTGGTCGGCTCAGCGCACTCTCACTCTTCGTCCCAGCGCACCTGGTCACAGCAACCCACACGATCGCACCTCTTGCCTACGAACCCTGGCTAAATCACCTGAATTCATCCCTGCTGTTCAAAACAACATCAAGCTCACCCTGTTCAACACCCGGTCCCTCAACAATAAATGCCTCATCCTGAACGAATACATCCTGGATAACAAACTGGACTTTCTCTGTCTCACCGAAACCTGGCAACAACCTCTGGACTACTACACACTCAACCTCACCACACCCAATGGATATTCCTACGTCAATAAACCACGCTCGGAGGGCCGAGGTGGTGGAATTGCCGTTATCCACCGTCAAGACATCAAGACCAACCTCATCTCCATCTCATCTGCTCCATCATTTGAACACCTGGCTTTAAAACTCTCTGGTCACACGCAGTCAGTCATGGCTGTCGTCTACCGCCCTCCCAAACCACACCCATCATTCCTGTCTGACTTCTCCTACTTTCTGACCCAGCTATGTTCCCTCTCCCCCTCAATCCTCCTCCTTGGTGATTTCAATATCCACATGGACTCCACTGACTCCACAATAACCACTGACTTCACTGATTTACTCACCTGCTTTAACCTCACTCAACATGTCGACTTTCCTACCCATATCCGTGGTCACATTTTGGACCTTGTCTGCTCCACTGGATTAAATTTGCACCATCTCTATGGCTCCGACCTCACCCTCTCTGACCACTTAGCCATCACTCTGACCATCAACATCCCCGCCCCAACACCAAGGCATTATCGCACAATCAACTTCCGTAAGCTAAACGCTCTTTCACCTACCTCATTCTCATCCACCCTCTCTGAAAAAATGTCCACTTCTCCCTTCATTGACCTCCACACCCCTTCCGACCTCACTGACTACTACAACCACACTCTCTCCTCCTGCCTTGACCAGCTTGCGCCTGTAAAAACCAAAACAGTTTCTTTCACCCATTCTGCTCCCTGGTTTACCCCTGAACTCCACCTGATGAAAACTCGTGCTCGCCAACTTGAAAGACTCCGCAATAAAACGGGTCTCACAGTTCACTCCCAAGCCTACAAGGACCACATACAACACTACAAAGATGCCCTCTCCCGCGCCCGCTCTGCCTACTACTCTCAAATTATCCACTCTGGCTCCGGAAACCCAAAAGCACTCTTCTCGACAATAAACAAACTCCTCCGCCCCCTGAACACCACCACCCAGTCATTCACAGTAGACAACTGCATCTCCTTCCTCTCTTTCTTCCAACGCAAAATTGACAACATCTACAACAGCTTGACCACCGCCGCACCCGCTCCCCCTCCAACCACCTGCCCCCCCTTGTCCTGCCATCCCCTGTCTCGGTTCTCCCCAATCTCTCCTACTGACCTCTCTGAACTCCTCATAGGAATGAAAACTGCCACCTGCACTCTTGACCCCATCCCCTCCAGCTTTGTCAAAGCCTCCCTCCCTGCTCTCTCTCCACTTATCATTGCAACAATAAACTCCTCCCTGTCTACAGGCATCGTCCCACCTTCCCTCAAAATTGCTGCTGTTACCCCCATTCTAAAAAAACCTGGTCTAAACCCTGACACCCTAAACAACTTCAGACCCATCTCCAACCTACCCTTTCTGTCAAAAGTTTTGGAACGCGCTGTAGCCACTCAACTCAAACATCATCTCTCTGCCAATAACTTGTATGAAACATTCCAATCCGGATTCCGCTCCAACCACAGTACTGAAACTGCTCTCCTCAAAATCACCAACGACCTTCTCCTCTCCTCTGACGCTGGCAACCTCAACATTCTCGTCCTCCTCGACCTCAGTGCTGCCTTTGACACCATCGATCACACTATCCTCCTCACCCGACTTGAATCCACCTTTAACGTCACCGGCACTGCCCTCTCTTGGATTAAATCATACCTCTCTGACAGATGCCAGTTCATCTCCATCAATAACTGCAAATCCCCCACTGCTCCCCTCCCCCAAGGTGTCCCCCAAGGTTCAGTTCTTGGCCCCCTCCTCTTCATCCTTTACCTGTCCCCGCTCGGTCACTTAATCCGCCGTCATGGTCTCCAATTCCACTGCTTCGCCGATGACATCCAGCTTTTCATCTCCACCAAGTCCGTCTCCACCGACACCCACTCTATCCTGACAAACTGCATCACTGAAATAAAATCCTGGCTTCAAATCAACTTCCTCAAGCTTAACTGTGATAAATCTGAAATAATCATCATTGGCCCAAAAACGCTCACAAAATCCACCCATAACTTTGCCCTCAACATCGACGGTATCCCAGTATCCACCTCCCCTCACATCCGGAATCTTGGCGTCATCTTTGACCAAACCCTTTCCTTCGACAAATACACTAAACAGATCACAAAGTCAGCCTTCTTTCACCTGAAAAACATTGCCCGTCTCCGCTCATCCCTCTCCTCCACGGCTGCAGAAACCCTCATCCACGCCTTCATCACCTCCCGTCTGGACTACTGCAATAGCCTCCTCTATGGTTCACCCTCAAAAATCACCAATAAACTCCAATACATTCAGAACTCCGCTGCCCGTCTACTCACTCATTCCCGGACCCGTGACCACATCACCCCCGTCCTTTACAAGCTTCACTGGCTCCCCATCCCCCAGAGAATCCAGTACAAAATCCTCCTCTTGACATACAAAGCCCTCCATAACCTGGCCCCATCCTACCTGGCTGACCTCCTCTCCAGACACACTCCCACCCGCAACCTCCGCTCTGCTGGTACCAACCTCCTGACCCCCTCCATCCGGACCAAATTCAGATCCTGGGGGGACAGGGCCTTCTCCATCGCTGCTCCCACCCTCTGGAACTCACTACCTCACACCATCAGAGACTCCTCCTCACTCACCACATTCAAAACATCACTAAAGACCCACCTGTTCAACGCTGCATTCAACATTCAACCCACAGCATTTAACCCCTGACTATCTCTTCTCCTTCTCCCTCCTTTTGCTTTAAATATTTCCCTATTGATTCTTGTCTTGTCTTTTTGATTCTTGTCTTATATATATGCCGTATATCGCTGCTGTTTGTTTTCTTGATTCTTGTCTTTTTGCAATTGTTGTTTTCATGTATTGTTATGCATTATGTTTTCCACTCTGTCAAAGCGCCTTTGGGCTTCTGGAAAAGCGCTATACAAAATAAATGAATTATTATTATTATTATTATAACAAGGAGTTGGAGAAACAAATTAGTGGAAGTGGTGTAATTGTAGATTTTGCTCAAAAACTTGAAAGTCTACCTGATAAAGCTAGATTGTTGGTTGGAGATATGCTTTCCTCTATCGCTCAAGCGGGTGTTAAACTAACTAAACGGGGTAATGGATTGTATCTTTCTCATAAATAAATGGATAAATGGTTTAAACAATTTGGAAAGAATACAACGTCAAATATAGAACTAGCTAAGTATTGTAAAACACTAAAAATGGATAATGTGGTTATTTGTATGAGAGATGAATTAACACATATAAATAAGAATACAAAGAATATTATTATGAATTTAGACACACAAAATGGTTCTCATTGGGTTTGTATTCATAATAGTCAGGATAAATATTATTTTGATAGTTATGGTATGCCACCACCTGTTGAAGTAATACAATTCTTACAGAATGGTGTTTATCAAACATTCCAAGTTCAAGAAATTAATTCTAAATGTTGTGGCCAATTATGTTTATATGTATTATTTCAACTCAACAATAATGAAAATTTTTATGATATCATTTTTTATCTAATATAAATGACCTATGTTGGAAAAGATGGTTCTATCTTTGGAAAATCCTCTCAGGATATTGATTTATCAAATTATTATACAAAGGCACAGGCTGAACGACAAAAATATAGTGTAAGTAAAAATATTAATATGAAGAATACTTATAAATTAATCAATTATCCAAACCCTACAGATGCGAATGACTTGATTAGATTCAGTGATTTATCACAATATATATCTTTAAAGAAAACAGCACGTTTTGTGAAACAAGTAAAATTTACAACCACAACACCTGGTTATACTGACCATACACCTTTCCTCATTGAATTTAACTACCTGCTTACAATTAAATTTTATAAAGAAGGACATTTAGTTAATATGCGAATTAATAAATGGGGGTATGATATGCCTGATTTAGGGTATAATTGGTCTTTTTCAATAAACATAGAAGACCTACATGATTTAAATCAGTCTCGTAAAGAAGAATATTATCCACTTGGTGAAGATAAGGATTTATGTGGAAGTACAATTAGTAAACAACAAATACGTGATTTTAAGAAAATAAAAATATATGATAGTATAGCGATGGTTCGCATGACAAAGAAGGAAGGTAATGAGATAAGGATAGAAAGCCGAGGAATACAAACCGATTTGGTAGTGGGAAGATGGGGTGGTATTACCTGTCATAATATTAATCTCACATATATTTCTGATACATAAATGGCAGGAAGAAGACTACAAGAGAATTATAATTTTTGTATTCAAGGATACCTACAAGAAAAGGGTGCTCGGTATTACATACCTTATGATTTGGAGCATATACATGGGAATTTTGTCATTAAAAACTGGCCTTATACTGATATTGTTAAACCCACAAATAGAGACTTGTTTAAAATATTAAATAAAAATGAACTTCTCAAAGTTATGAAATATAAAACTCTTTTAGAAATCGTCAACAAATCTTATTGGTATCCTATTATGAGAAAAATAATTATAGATACAAGAATATCTCAAAATCCAGATGAGTATATGTATAATATTCTTTGGGGTTCAAACTCAAGGGTAGCAAGGGATGAGGAAGGAGTTGAAGAAGAGAAGGAGAAAAGAGAGAAAAGAGAGAAGGAGGAGAGGGAACAAAGAGAGAGGGGGGAGAGGGAGATGGAAATCAGAGCGATTCAAAAAAGAGTGGATGTATTACAGCAAGAAGATAAATCTCAACTCACCGAAGAGGAAAATAAAGAAAGAATGAATGCTGTGAAAATATTGATATCAAAAATTGCTAAGATAAATGAGGAAGGAGTTAAAGAAGAGAAGGAGGAAAGAGAGAAAAAGGAGAAGGAGGAAAGGGAGAAAAAGGAGGAGGAGAGGGAGGAAAGGGAGAAAAGAGAGAAAAAGGAGAAGGAGGAAAGGGAGAAAAAGGAGGAGGAGAGGGAGGAAAGGGAGAAAAGAGAGAAGGAGGAAAGGGAGAAAAGAGAGAAGGAGGAGAGGGAGCAAAGAGAGAGGGAGGAAAAATATAAAAAGATGGAAATCAGTGAGATTAATAAAAGATTGAAGGTATTACAGCAAATAAATCAAACTCAACGCACTGAGGAGGAAAATAAAGAAATGAGAAGTCTAATGAAAATATTATTTTCAAGAATAACGACGTCAATGTCTTCAGTTTCAGGGAGGAGATTTAAATGAGAAAGTGGGGATAAAGAAGAAGAAGAAGGAAAAGATTATGTGGTTGATGATGTCGGTGTAATTGACTTTAGTTAGTTTTATTTGTAAATAAATGGAGGAGAGAGTGAAGGCATTCCTTAGGATTCTTTATGTTTTAAAAATCAAGATTGAAATGTATATGTTGAAAACCAAAAAGGTTTTGATACTCTGTCGGAATTTTTCTGATAAATAAATATGAGTTATTGTCTCAAATGTAAAAAGAAAACTAAATCTAAAAATATCTCTTATGTTAAAGCTAAAAATAATAGAGTTTATCAAAAAGGAATATGTCAAGTATGTGGCTCTAAAAAGTGCCAATTCATCTCTCCTAAAAGAGGAGGAGACATACAAAAGTTTCTGTCAGGAAGTAAATTTACAACAACTGGAATTCCAGGGGAATTACACCTTCCAGGGTATTCTTTCTGTGGTCCAGGAACAAACTTGGATAAAAGATTAGATGAGGCTGACAATCCTAAACCTTGGTCTAAACCTACAAATAGGGTTGACGAAGTGTGTATGAAGCATGATATTGCTTATGGGAAAACCACTACGTTGACTGAAAAACATAAAGCCGACAGCGAAATGTTGTATAATTTGTCTTTGATACAAAATCCAACGTTGAGAGAGAAAGTTGATAGGTTTATTGTGAGAAATTTGATAAATGCTAAATTGAAACTTGGTCTTGGTTATTCCTCAAAAAACTATTAGGCTCTAATGATGTCATCAAGACTGAGGAGCTTTTGGCTGAAGAATTACACAAACCTATAATCACAAAGTTTAAAAGAAGGAAGGTTTATTCTAAATACACCGACCACATATGGTCCGCTGATTTAATTGAATTGAATAATGACAGGGGATACAGGTATGCTTTAACCGTTATTGATTTGAGGAGTAGATTTGCCTGGGTTGTCCCTTTAAAAAATAAAAGGGGTGATACTTTAATGTTAGCCTTTAAGCTAATATTTGATCGGGATAAAAGGAAACCAAAGAAGTTATGGACTGATGAGGGAACAGAGTTCTATAACAAAATATTCATGAAATTTCTTAAGGGGAAGGGTATTAAATTATACAGCACCTTTAATGAAGGAAAGGCAGTTGTTATTGAGCGTTTTAATCGTACTTTAAAAGAGAAATTATATAAAAAATTCACACAACTCAGTTCTCAAAAATGGGTGTATTTAATTCAGGATATTGTAGATAATTACAATAATACAGTTCATTCATCAACAAAATCAAAACCATCAGAAACATTTACAAAATTAGAATATGAAAAGGAGATTAATTTGAGAAAGCCCAAGTTTAAAGTTGGTGATATTGTAAGAATATACAAATGGAAAAGCCATTTTGAGAAAGGTTATACAAAGAGATGGACTAATGAATTATTTAAAATCGTTGATGTAATGGATACAGTCCCTTGGACCTACAAATTATATGATTTAAATGGAGAAGAAATCTTGGGTTCATTTTACTCACAAGAATTACAAAAAACACAAGTAAGCAGATAATACCCTTGAAAATAATAAATAAATAAATAAAATGTAATGGGGATACGTTTTTAAATCTGTGAACCCCAAACACAGAATCCCACAACTTTTTAGTTGGGGCTTAACTTTTGTGTGTGTATAATGGGGATACGTTTTTAAATCTGTGAACCCCAAACACAGAATCCCACAACTTTTCAGTTGGGGCTTGACTTTTGTGTGTGTATAATGGGGATACGTTTTTAAATCTGTGAACCCCAAACACAGAATCCCACAACTTTTCAGTTGGGGCTTAACTTTTGAGTGTGTATAATGGGGATACGTTTTTAAATCTGTGAACCCCAAACACAGAATCCCACAACTTTTCAGTTGGGGCTTAACTTTTGTGTGTGTATAATGGGGATACGTTTTTAAATCTGTGAACCCCAAACACAGAATCCCTCAACTTTCCAGTTGGGGCTTAACTTTTGTGTATGTGTGAGTGAGTCATAATAATATACAAACCCTAACCCAACCCCATCCCTAACCCAAACCCATCCCTAACCCAAACCCATCCCTAACCCAAACCCATCCCTAACCCAACCCCATCCCTAACCCAACCCATTCCTAACCCAACCCCATCCCTAACCCAACCCAATCCCTAACCCAACCCCATCCCTAACCCAACCCCATCCCTAACCCAACCCCATCCCTAACCCAACCCCATCCCTAACCCAACCCCATCCCTAACCCTCACATTCAAAATCCCAACCCTAACCCAACCCCATCCCTAACCCAACCCCAACCCATCCCTAACCCTCACATTCAAAATCCCAACCCTAACCCAATCCCATCCCTAACCCAACCCCAACCCTCACATTCAAAATCCCAACCCTAACCCAACCCCATCCCTAACCCAACCCCATCCCTAACCCTCACATTCAAAATCCCACCCAAACCCTAACATAATCTTTTTTTTCTTCTTTTTAAAAAATATGTATTTCTTTTTTTTTTTTTCCTCTTCTTCCAATTCTGTCTTTCAAGGCTTTCAAGTTTGAAGAAGTAGAAATGGGAAGAAAGAATTTTCCAGCATTTTCTTCCTCGAACTTTCTTGATATTGCTTAAATCAAGCGTCATTAAACAAAGAACATTGTTCATTGCTTTAGAATCCAAAGAGTCTCCAAGATGGACCCCACAGGTAGAGTCTCCAAAATAAAACCAACTTTCCAAGTTCCCAAGGTATAACCACATTCCTGTTGAGCCTCCAAGATAGGTATCACATTCCGAGTCATCAAAACAAAACCCCCATTCCGAGTCTCCAAAAATATAACCATCTTTCCAAGTCCCCAAGGTAGAACCACAATTTTCAGAAATATTTGGGGTTTCCGTGATAAGTCTCACATAGTATAACTGCGGACCATCAGGGAAAACTTCCCTTTCCCAATTTTTTAGGGTTTCTATGATGTGTCTCACATAGTATAACTGCGGACCATCAGGGAGAATTCCCATTTCACAATTTTTTAGGGTTTCTATGATGTGTCTCACATAGTATAACTGCGGACCATCAGGGAGAACTCTCCTTGCCCAATTTTTTAGGGTTTCTATGATGTGTCTCACATAGTATAACTGCGGACCATCAGGGAGAACTCTCCTTGCCCAATTTTTTAGGGTTTCTATGATGTGTCTCACATAGTATAACTGCGGACCATCAGGGAGAACTCTCCTTGCCCAATTTTTTAGGGTTTCTATGATGTGTCTCACATAGTATAACTGCGGACCATCAGGGAGAACTCTCCTTTCCCAATTTTCAGAAATTTGTGGGTCTCCAATGTATGACTTGTATTCTGGCTCATCAAGGTAGAACTTGTTCAGTGGGTTTTGTTTTGATAACTCACAACAAGTATCATCATGGTAAAACTCTTTTTCAGGATTTTGTGGATCTCCAAGGTATAACTCTTTGGCTGGGTCATCAAGGTAGAACTCGTTCTGGGGGTCTTGGTTGTTCAAAATGTCTTCAAACAAAAAAATAACTTCATCCCAAGTTGTGTTAAAAGCAGAATTTTCATTTCGTATCTCAGATACAATTTCCTGTGAAAGAAAATAACAATGTATTAATTTAATACAATATTTTTTATTTGTATAAATCAAGCTCTATGAATATTAAAATAAACTTTGTTAACTCTTACACGAGTCTCATCTTAAAAAAAAAAAAAAAAAAAAAAAAAAAAAATTAAATAAATAAATAAATAAATAAACAAACTTACCTCCATTGATAAGAGGTTCGAGTCCAGTTCATCAATCTGAAGGTTGAGTTCTACACAGGTAGTAGGACTCCATGGAATAGCAAAGTTATCCCATTCCATTTCGGCATAGTAGTCCATTCTCAAGTGAAGCAGAAAGCGTGTTTGAAAAAGCCTGTGTGGTCGGTGCCTTTTATAAGGACTGGGTGTGTCTTCCTGTGGAAATTCCCTGGGCGTGTCTTAACTGGAAATGATGTGATGGAAATTCCCTGAAAATGATGTAATGTATTACCTGGAAATGATACAATGCTGAAGAGTTTATAAAGTGGGTGGGACTTAGCAAAAGTGGGAGGAGCTTAGCAAAAGTGGGCGGGGCTTAGTAAAAAGTGGGCGTGGCTTAACAAAAAGTGGGCGGAGCTTAGTAAAAAATGGGCGCGGTTTACCAAAAAGTGGGCGGGGCTTACCAAAAAATGGTATGTGGCACTGGAGGCGCTCAAGCAAGAACATTGAGGGAGGTTTACCATTTTATCTTAGCTCAGTTAAAATATCTTAATAAAGAACCAAACTCAAACATATTTTTTGTTAATATATTAGATGGTGAAGAGAGTTGTAGGAGAATTAAATTATTTCCCACGCATAAACAAATATTTGTAGGGTCGTTGTTTGAGTGGGTTATATTCACCAGATGATATTAAGAGTAAAAGGTTAAAAGGTCCATGAGGTCAGAAGGATCACAGGTGTTTAAGTGGTCTAATGAATAAGGATAACATGTCAAAAGGTTAGAAGGTTCGTAAAGAACAGGGTGAGAGAAATATAGGTGTTTAGGGGCAATGAGGGAGGGAAAGAATTAATATGGAAGTGAATGGGTCAATGTTTGAGTGGGTCAAAGATTAATCTGCCAGATGATATGTAGAAGAAGGATGATAGGTCTATAAGAGAAAACAAATATTTGTAGTGTTTGAGTGGTCTAATGAACAACATTAAGGATAGGTACTACAGACAAAAGGTTCATAAAGATGAGGGTGGGAGAAATAGAGGTGTTTATGATTTTTGAAAAAGACAAGGGGGTAAATGACATTAGATAGGGATTTCCCATGTTAAACGGAGGTGTCCCAGAAGCAACATTATTACACTACTACTTAATCAGGCTATAATGGCTTAATCAGGCTAAAATGGCTTAATCGGGCTAAAATGGATTAATCGGGCTCAAATGGCTTAATCGGGCTAAAATGGCTTAATTGGGCTATAATGGCTTAATCAGGCTATAATGGCTTAATCGGGCTAAAATGGCTTAATTGGGCTATAATGGCTTAATCAGGCTATAATGGCTTAATCAGGCTATAATGGCTTAATCGGGCTAAAATGGCTTAATCGGGCTATAATGGCTTAATCGGGCTAAAATGGCTTAATCGGGCTAAAATGGCTTAATTGGGCTATAATGGCTTAATTGGGCTGAAATGGCTTAATTGGGCTAAAATGGCTTAATTGGGGTATAATGGCTTAATTGGGCTATAATGGCTTAATTGGGCTAAAATGGCTTAATCGGGCTATAATGGCTTAATCAGGCTATAATGGCTTAATTGGGCTAAAATGGCTTAAATGGGCTAAAATGGCTTAATCAGGCTAAAATGGCTTAATCGGCCTAAAATGGCTTAATTGGGCTATAATGGCTTAATCAGGCTATAATGGCTTAATCAGGCTATAATGGCTTAATCAGGCTATAATGGCTTAATCAGGCTATAATGGCTTAATCAGGCTATAATGGCTTAATTGGGCTAAAATGGCTTAATTGGGCTAAAATGGCTTAATCGGTCTAAAATGGCTTAATCGGGCTAAAATGGCTTAATTGGGCTATAATGGCTTAATCAGGCTATAATGGCTTAATCAGGCTATAATGGCTTAATTGGGCTATAATGGCTTAATCGGGCTAAAATGTCTTAATCGGGCTAAAATGGCTTAATCGGGCTATAATGGCTTAATTGGGCTGAAATGGCTTAATTGGGCTAAAATGGCTTAATTGGGCTATAATGGCTTAATTGGGCTAAAATGGCTTAATCGGGCTAAAATGGCTTAATCGGGCTATAATGGCTTAATTGGGCTAAAATGGCTTAATTGGGCTAAAATGGCTTAATCGGGCTAAAATGGCTTAATTGGGCTAAAATGGCTTAATCGGGCTAAAATGTCTTAATCGGGCTAAAATGGCTTAATTGGGCTATAATGGCTTAATTGGGCTGAAATGGCTTAATTGGGCTAAAATGGCTTAATTGGGCTATAATGGCTTAATTGGGCTAAAATGGCTTAATCGGGCTAAAATGGCTTAATCGGGCTATAATGGCTTAATTGGGCTAAAATGGCTTAATTGGGCTAAAATGGCTTAATCGGGCTAAAATGTCTTAATCGGGCTAAAATGGCTTAATTGGGCTATAATGGCTTAATTGGGCTGAAATGGCTTAATTGGGCTAAAATGGCTTAATTGGGCTATAATGGCTTAATTGGGCTAAAATGGCTTAATCGGGCTAAAATGGCTTAATCGGGCTATAATGGCTTAATTGGGCTAAAATGGCTTAATTGGGCTAAAATGGCTTAATCGGGCTAAAATGTCTTAATCGGGCTAAAATGGCTTAATTGGGCTATAATGGCTTAATTGGGCTGAAATGGCTTAATTGGGCTAAAATGGCTTAATTGGGCTAAAATGGCTTAATTGGGCTATAATGGCTTAATTGGGCTAAAATGGCTTAATCGGGCTAAAATGGCTTAATCGGGCTATAATGGCTTAATCGGGCTAAAATGGCTTAATTGGGCTAAAATGGCTTAATCGGGCTAAAATGTCTTAATCGGGCTAAAATGGCTTAATTGGGCTATAATGGCTTAATTGGGCTGAAATGGCTTAATTGGGCTAAAATGGCTTAATTGGGCTATAATGGCTTAATCGGGCTAAAATGGCTTAATCGGGCTATAATGGCTTAATTGGGCTAAAATGGCTTAATTGGGCTAAAATGGCTTAATCGGGCTAAAATGGCTTAATTGGGCTA
>NW_027618598.1:15000-67428 GCF_964187855.1 Myxine glutinosa | reverse complement strand
AGAGAGAGAGGAGAGAGAGAGGAGAGAGAGAGAGAGAGGAGAGAGAGAGGGGAGAGAGAGAGAGGGGAGAGAGAGAGGAGAGAGAGAGGAGAGAGAGGAGAGAGAGAAGAGAGAGGAGAGAGAGAGGAGAGAGAGAGAGAGGAGAGAGAGAGGAGAGAGAGAGGAGAGAGAGAGAGAGAGGAGAGAGAGAGAGAGAGAGAGAGATAGAAGAGAAAATAAGAGACAGATAAGAGAAAGACAAGAGGGAAAGGGCCGGTCCATGGGGACCGATCGGCACCCTGACTGTATCTGTCTGTCTGCGCTGTCCTGATGGATACAGGCACCAGGTAAAATGGGGAAGACCTGGCCCCCAATGTGCATTGGCGCAAGAGCTGATGATACCATGAGTGAATGCAGTCTGGATTCAGACCGGGAAGAGGAACTACGACGCAATATTCATTGTGAGACAAATAATATAAAAAGGCAGAAGAGCATGAGGTCCCATTACACTTTGACTTTGTCGACTTCCAAGCGGCTTTTTGACTCATTGTGGAGGGAGATCCAGTGGAAAATGATGAAGAAAATTGGTGTTTGTCTGAAAATTGTTTCATCTTGTCTTACTCGTTCTCCTCCTTTTCCCTTTATAACTTTTCCCTGTTCACAGACAAACAAACAGACAGACAGACAGTGCTGAAAACGTAACTTCCGACTACCTTCGGTAGGTTCGTAACTACCTGAGACTGAGAGAAATCTGGGGTGTTTCTCTGCACAACGAAAGAGTTAGAGGGAGACACCGCATCCAAACTCCGGTGCTTCTTAACACCAAAGGGCAGGTCTTATCTGGGGCTTGTGAATGCACAGGGTAAATTTAAAATAAACAAGTGAATCCTCTTGGATTGCGCTGAGGTTCGGGCATGGAATTTCGAGCCTCGATCATGGTTCGAGCCTCGATCTTGTATACAAAAATAATAATAATAATAATAAGAACCTTGGGCCGAATCTCGCGCTTCACCAGTGCGCGTGCGCGAATTTACGTCACGTCGGCAGCGAGAAGGGGTTCCCCAACACGAACCAATCAGGAACTGCCACGTCACACTTATATGATCTCAGAATTCCTGTGACAGAAATTCGCGTTACACTGGCTGGAAGTCATTCGCTAGAGGCGCTTCCTCAGCGCTAATAATAATATTTACAATATAATCATGGTGGCAATGGGCACACCAATGGCAATTACACCATGACAATTACATATGGGCAGGATACAGCCCGAAGTACGCCGTGGGGTTCCTCACCCCTTCTAGTAAAAAATCAAGGTGGGGAACCCGAACAAAGGAAGGGTGGAAATCACTCCATTTATGACGACCAATCGTCTGATGCCCCACGTGGAGATCGGATTCTGAGGTTTGGGACATGGAATGTAGGGACAATGACAGGGAGATCAGGAGAAGTGGTGGAAGTATTGGTCAGAAGAAGAGTGGACATATGTTGTGTGCAGGAGACGAGATAGAAGGGAAGTGGTGTGAGAATGGTGAAGGGTAGGCACGGACAGAAATACAAGTTTGTATGGCAAGGGTGTCCGGAAGGCGTGCATGGTGTTGGTGTCCTGTTTTCTGAGGAGCTGGTAGACAGTGTGGTGAGTGAGACTAGAGTGAGTGAAAGGTTGGTGATGGTGAAAATGATGATTGGAAAGCTCTTGGTAAAGGTCATCTCGGGATATTCTCCGCAGGTCGGTCGGAGCGATGAAGAGAAGGACAAGTTCTGGCGTGCGATGGAGAAGCTGATGGAAAACGTGAAAGATGAGGAAGTTGTTGTGGTAGGAGACCTAAATGGACATGTGGAAAGGAGTATAGACGGTTTTGAGGGAGTTCATGGGGGTTACGGATATGGTGTGAGGAATGGAGAAGGTGAAAGGATTTTGGAGTTTGCTGATAGAGCTGGTTTGTTGATTCGTAATACTCAGTTCCAGAAAGCGGACAATAAGTTTGTTACATACACGTCAGGTGGATCAACGACAACCATTACATATGGGCAGGACACAGCCCTGATGGGCAGGACTACCTGATGGTGCGTCGGCGAGATAAGGGGAACCTCCGGGACACAAAGGTGATCCCAGCGGAGGAGGCTGTTTCACAGCACCACTTGGTTGTCTGCGACATAAGGGTGAAAGGTGCGAGGAGAGCTCGGCGGGTGAAGTTAGGAGTGGAGGAATGGTTGATCAGAGTAGTGATGGCAATGTACGAGAGAGCGTGCACAGTTGTAAGGACGAAGGACGGGAACAGTGCTGAGTTTGAGGTGAAGGTGGGAGTGCATCAGGGGTCAGTACTAAGTCCACTACTATTGTAGCTGTGATGGAGGTGCTGGCTTGGAACATAAAGGAGGGTTTACCGTGGGAGTTGTTGTATGCAGATGCTCTGGTGTGGATTGCGGAGAGTATGGATAAACTGAAGGAGAAGATGAAAGTGACTATAAAAAGGTCTGAAGGTGACTATCGGAAAGACGAAGGTGATGGCAAGTGGTAAAGCATGGGGTGGGGTGGAAAGAACTGGGAAGTGGCTGTGTGCTGTGTGCAGGTAGGGTGTCGGAGTGAACTCCATTCAATGTGCAATGTGTGCTGAGTGGGTTCTGTAATGGTATTACATTAGTTGCGTGGAACCGGAAGTGCTTGCTCGTGTTTTGGAGTATGAAGGTGGAGTTCCGGGTAGGGGGCAGGCGGTGTGTGTACGGGGTCGTTGCATATCAACATGATTCCGGGTGCTGCAATAAATGATTGTTCTCTTTGACATCGCCTCATGATCTATTCTACATCAGAACTTTACAAGTTCATCGAAAATGTAGTGGTCTGAGAGGGTCATTAACCAGTGGGGCAGCTACATTCAAGTGTAAGGTGTGCACCGAGGAAGCTGCAGATGGAGGAAATGTTGAGTTGAATCTTGGAGACGGAATTAAGCTGGAAGGTGTGAAAACATTTTGCTACCTAGCCACCTAGGAGACATGCTGAATGGAAAAGGTGGATCAGACTCGGCGACGGTTGCTCGAGAGAGATGTCCATGGAAGAGGTTTCGGGAACTGTGCTGACGATGAGGGGAGTGTCGTTTAAGCTGAAGAGAAATTATGAGGGGAAGAGAGAAAGAGTATGTGTAATTATGACTCATTTGTTTTAATGCTGAAAATTATTTTTAAAAGTACTGCATTTGAATTACAGATTCCACTCAGGCAACGGCAGGTTAAAAGTGCCAGACGAGAAGCGTCATTGAAACCGCACAAACAGCGCATGCGCAAAAGGCCTCGTTAGCATTCTTACGTCATTTCAAAAGTGCCGTATGCCAAGTACAGTCCAGCGGTTTTAATGAGGAGCAGATGCTTTGAGCACGACCACCCAGTCGGTGAACAAAGCCAGCAAATGTACACGCCCACCGACGAAATGACGTCACGACGTCACAACGCGAAATTCTCATGGAGTATGTCACCGAGAGAGTATTAATGAACGGAATGGTTTCGCTACGACTTCTTCTTCGCGGTCAGGAAAAAGCTTCCGTTTATAATCGCGCGTAAGGATGACGTCACGGTACGTTTCGCAACAGTTCTCGCGAGATCTTAGAGAGCTGCGGCCCATACAGGGGCGCGGGGTTTGCGTTTTCTTAATCCTATAATAACGCCAATCGATTATAATCTTTTCACAATACTCTTCTTCATTTGATTTCCTTCATCGTCGGTTTCCGGTACATTTCTGGATCTCCGGTCTCACCCCTGTCGGCAGGTGAGCGCCGTTTGTCGGAGTAGAGGAGCCTTGTTGCTGTACATGAACGGGGTCTTGGGTGGTGGTTGATACACTCACTAGCAGGTACGCTATCAGATGCAGCGCTTGGAATGTGAAATACATGTGAGCGATTCATTTGGGGTTTTGAGGGAGTTATTGCAGTTGAGACTGTTGTGTTGAGGATGTCCGCATTGTCCTGGCTTGCTCGACGCGTTCAAACCCTGGGCCCAGTACAGGGGCGAGTCCCACATCAATGTGAGGATGTCCGTCCGGGAGCCGGAGCGTCCGTCATCCTTTCCTGCTTCCCGTTCGCTGTTTACCTGCGATCGACACCTCCACTGCCCCCACGATACCGGTGTTCACTTGTTTCTTGGTCATTTTACTTGTTAATCGATTTTTCCTCGGATAGACGTTAAGCTGGCCGTCCAATCTGCTGGCATTAGTTGGTGGACCTAAAAGATCCCACGGTACATCTGTGACTTCAAACAAGTTACAAATTCCTGCCCTAACCTTGGTCGAACGTCAGCCCTGGCCAGCCGGTTCGTGAAAGACGAGGCCAGGCTTCCCCTGGCCAACTCCACAAGAACGTGGGAATACTTGTAACTGTTAAAGAATGAGAAGAAGAAGATTTGTTTTGAAAACCTACATTTAAGTTTATATGGGATTATTATTATTATTATTATTATTATTATTATTACCTCCACCACCGAAGGTGCATGAATGGAGGTTATGTTTTCACCCTTTGTTTGTCTGTCTGTGAACAGGATATTTCAAAAAGTTATTGATGGATTCGGATGAAACTTGGTGGGCAGGTTGGGTATGTGACAAGGAAGACTTAATTTAATGTTGATGAAGAGATTCAAATCTAGTTGCGGATCAGATAATTTTTTAAGTGATTCTTCACCATTGAGGGATAGGGCCAAAACGATACGTAGCACGATATCTCAAAAAGTTATGGACGAGTTATGACCAAACTTGGTGGATGAGTTGGTTTGGTGACGAGAACAATCCGGTTAGATTTTGGTTCAGGTCCGAATCTAGATCTGGCCTATCGGTGGATACAAAATGTAAACTCCAGTCTGGCAGAGGTATGTGCTCCACAGAGTGCGTTGTTGTTGTTGTTGTTCTTGGTGTTGTTGTTGTTATTAGACCTGGCTGTTTACTGGACCCTGAGTTCAAGGTAATTCTCAAAGTATTAACGGTGCAGTTTGGAGAATTGGAGTTTTAATTTTATTTTTATTAAACAAAAGCGTGCTGAGCACTCTTACATGAGTCACATGATCTGTTTGCATCCATTTATCAATTACGTCATGGGATACCTTTAACTGATACAGCATATAATTGTAAACAGGCCTGGCAGGATACTCTGTACCCACTCTGAGCTGTCTAGCCTGGGTTAGAATCCCGACCCAACTATAAACTACCGTCCTGGTGTTTTGAATCCTGGGCGAGTAGACATGGACGTTCAGCCGGAGGACCCATCTGCCTGGATTGTGGCTGTTGGAGAACGTTAAAGACCCTATGGCGTGTTTGACGAAGAGTTGGCGAGTTATCGCCGGCACCCTTGTGAACAAATTGCAAACTCCTGTCAATCAAAGATCGGTAATGTTCCGACTTGGGTGAGCTGTTCCGACTTGGGTGAGCTGTTCCGACTTGGGTGAGCTGTTCCGACTTGGGTGAGCTGTTCCGACTTGGGTGAGCTGTTCCGACTTGGGTGAGCTGTTCCGACTTGGGTGAGGTGTTCCGACTTGGGTGAGGTGTTCCGACTTGGGTGAGGTGTTCCGACTTGGGTGAGGTGTTCCGACTTGGGTGAGGTGTTCCGACTTGGGTGAGGTGTTCCGACTTGGGTGAGGTGTTCCGACTTGGGTGAGGTGTTCCGACTTGGGTGAGGTGTTCCGACTTGGGTGAGGTGTTCCGACTTGGGTGAGGTGTTCCGACTTGGGTGAGGTGTTCCGACTTGGGTGAGGTGTTCCGACTTGGGTGAGGTGTTCCGACTTGGGTGAGATGTTCCGACTTGGGTGAGATGTTCCGACTTGGGTGAGATGTTCCGACTTGGGTGAGATGTTCCGACTTGGGTGAGATGTTCCGACTTGGGTGAGATGTTCCGACTTGGGTGAGATGTTACGACTTGGGTGAGATGTTCCGACTTGGGTGAGATGTTCCGACTTGGGTGAGATGTTCCGACTTGGGTGAGATGTTCCGACTTGGGTGAGATGTTCCGACTTGGGTGAGATGTTCCGACTTGGGTGAGATGTTCCGACTTGGGTGAGATGTTCCGACTTGGGTGAGATGTTCCGACTTGGGTGAGATGTTCCGACTTGGGTGAGATGTTCCGACTTGGGTGAGATGTTCCGACTTGGGTGAGATGTTCCGACTTGGGTGAGATGTTCCGACTTGGGTGAGATGTTCCGACTTGGGTGAGATGTTCCGACTTGGGTGAGATGTTCCGACTTGGGTGAGATGTTCCGACTTGGGTGAGATGTTCCGACTTGGGTGAGATGTTCCGACTTGGGTGAGCTGTTCCGACTTGGGTGAGATGTTCCGACTTGGGTGAGATGTTCCGACTTGGGTGAGATGTTCCGACTTGGGTGAGATGTTCCGACTTGGGTGAGATGTTCCGACTTGGGTGAGATGTTCCGACTTGGGTGAGATGTTCCGACTTGGGTGAGATGTTCCGACTTGGGTGAGAGCTGTTACCGCTGGCCGACCCCTCAAAAATGTGACAATAAATTGGGCCATTGTAAAAGAAGAACAAGAAGCCGATATCATAAATGCACAAAATGGAATAAACATTCCATTTTCACCTTTAAATCAACTTGTTTCTCATATTGTTCAAGCTAATTCAGAGACATTTCACAGGTGTCGAGTTGAAACTTGGGTCGTTGTTTGAAACCTTGATTATAAAAGGAAGTATCTTTGTTTTTCGTCATTGTGCTGACAAACCCCCAGTTCCTCATTATAATTTTGTATTTAAAGCGTTTCTTCTCCCAACTCAATTGTACATACAGTACCAGGTAACTCTAGATTCCAAAAGGCCCAAGGGAACTCCAGCTCATGCTGGATTGAATACTTGCTCGGGGGTGATCCGGGCCTTGCACTAAATTTATCATGTGCTGGTATCGGTTGCCATGCTACCAGATTGGACACATTTTGTCTCGTTCCTCATAATAGACATTTGTTTATAAAGTAACGCCATGGTGACGTCTCCAGTTGCACGGTCCTTGTGCATCTGTTGTGAAATGTGAATATAATTTTGTTTTCGTCACAAATCGACAATTTCTCAAAACAAATTGTCCTCTGATGCAAGTTGGCATTCACCATGGCCAATAAGGTATTTTGATTTCGGATTTCATTGCTTTGAGATGTATGTACGCACCTTTTGTGTTGTTTCTAAAGACTGCTATCGCAGAAAGTCATGCGATTGCAATGTGACCCATGTGATTCAGCATTTGTACTGCTCTGTCTATGAGACACAATTGGATACCCTTCACACAAAGCAAATATATGGTTGCCTAGTGGCAGGTCGCGTGTGTGTGTGTGTGTGTGTGTGTGTGTGTGTGTGTGTGTGTGTGTGTGTGTGTGTGTGTGTGTGTGTGTGTGTGTGTGTGTGTGTGTGTGTGTGTGTGTGTGTGTGTGTGTGTGTGTGTGTGTCTGTGTGTGTGTGTGTGTGTTGTTACGGACCGCGGACAAGATGTTGTTTGGCCGAGCGGATGGCACCGCGGCCCTCCTAACAGTTACCCCGACTAACCCGATTCCTGAACGTTGGCCGAATCGCGCCACAGATATTCAATGGGGAAAAGACTAAAGCGAACGAATGTAAAGAGGAACAAGAAGAAGATGTACAGAAGAGTAACAGGATTTATTATCTACACACACTAAGCAAAAGGGGCAGTCAAGGTTATATACAGGGAAAATGGAAAAAGCAGGTGACAGTGCAAATATTAACTTATACAAGCTTACGTATACCCAGGGACAAGACAAAAGACAGACTATGAACACACTTACACGGGGGATGATGATAGGAATGGCAGGAGGTGGATGGCTGGAGGGGGAGGAAGGGTCAGGTCCCTGCAAACGGCAGGGCTGGAGGTGACAGCTCCGACTCCTCGCGTTCTTGGCGGGAAAACCTCGGTGGCGTCGACGCAACTCTTGGTGTCCCTTTTTGTGCTCCTCCTCAACTCAACCCTCACAAGGCTTGCTGTCTTTCTTGGCTTCACTCTGCCTCACTCCGCCTCACTTCTCTTTACTTCTCCCACTCTCTTTTGTAACCAACTCTCTTTCCGCCACCAACCACCAACCAACGTTCTGACGCGCCTTTCTTTGCACGTCTCTCGCTTGGTCCAACCACGTCTCTTTGCACGTCTCTCTTTGGTCCATGCACGTCTCTCTTTGGTCCAACCACGTCTCTTTGCACGCGCGCTTTTATAGCGCCTCAGGCGATCAAGCCGCCGGCCTTCAGGACACGCCCCCCGGTGAGCTCGCTTCAGCCCTGATTGGTGGGCACAGGCCCTCTGACTCCACCCTTGATGACGATGGGCGGGCACGCCCTTCTTCCCCGACCTTACCTCGTGGCTAATGGTGGTTTTGGGGCGAAATCAACAATCCACAGCTGTAGCAAACCTGACAAACTGCCCAGTGCAGGTGGCAATTGAGGCTTGGCAATGACGCAGTTGGAAATGGAGGTTTTGGGAATGGGAATGAAGGGATCTATCTTATTTCACTTGGTGCAATGGAGTATTTCAATTAATGGAAGACAAAGCCTTAACCTAATACACAGAATAAGGAAATAAACTACTGAACAGGGATATTATGGTGTCCTTCATGTATGCTTTATGGAACTAACTATGGGAACGCCCTTTGATCTTTATACAACACTGGAGCAAGGAGGGCGATATTTTAACAACAATTTACTATACAATAAAAACACAATAAAAAAAACACAATCCTCATATCCACAACTATATATATATTGTTTATAGCCACTCCCAGAATGGGTGGAGCTATGGGTGGAGCTACTCTGCAAACCGAGTAAGCCACACCCCGGACAGACACCCAACAGATACAGACAGACAGACAGAATCATCTACGGCTATTATAATATAGATATATATATATATATATATATATATATATATATGTGTATATATGTGTATATATATATTGTTACGGATCTCGGGGGTCGGCGCTCCCCTTATCAAGGGGGGGTTAATCCCCTTGTCTTTTTAGCTGGCCGTCCCGAGTCCTGGAAGTTCTAACGTCCTTCCCGGCGCGGCGTTAGGTAGGGTTTGCTAGGCCTCGGGGTTCGCTGCTACCTAAGTACCAACGCCGGCCGGAAACGAGGGAATAACTCCCGCTCGAACCACGGATGTGATGGACAATGCCGAGCGGATAGCAATCCGCGATCCGAGCTATTAACAAATGACTAGACCCGATTCTAAGCGGTTTCCAATCGTGCCACGTTTACCCAATGGAAGAAAGGACGGATGTGATCGGATGGAGAGGAAACCAGAAGTTAGGAAGAACAAAGATGGGTTTATTAACAAATATACAAGAGAAGAGGAAACTAAAGGATGTACAGGAAAGGAAGAGGAAGAAGCTGCACACAGGGCAGTCTTATGCAGTCTTATGCAGTCTTAACTTAGGACCCCAGATAAAGATACACACACACGTGGATTGTAGCTGGTGGATGGTCAGGTAGAGGGTCCGGTGATGAGGTACAGGCTCCAGTCCAGCGGCGAAACCCGGCAGGCAGCTCCGCGTATCTTGGAACGCGACCGGACCTTATATATAGCGGGGGGGAAGCTGGTGTCCTTTGTACGTGATATTTGCACGTTCGTGCTACACGCCCCCTCTTACAAGTTCTCTTATCAGCGCCAGCGAGTGAGTCCTCTCCCAAATGTGCGCTCCGTATCAGTCTTTTGAAGCAACCAGCGCTCCCGACAAGTAGTCCTTTTACAATGCAATCAGCGCGCCCTCCCGACAAAAGTCCTTTTACAATGCAATCGGCGCGCTCTCCCGCCAAAAGTCCGTTTACAATTCAATCAGCGCGCTCCCGACAAGTAGTCCCTCAACAGGCTTTGCGCTCGCCTTTTTATAACTTCGCACGATTACTCCGCGAGCCAAAACAAAAAGCCACGCCTGCCAGCGATGTTACCTCAGCCCTGGTTGGCTGGTGAGGGCTTACCGGCCACGCCCTTGACGGCTGGTTGACATGCCACACCTTCTTGGCGCTCCGCCTCCTTTTTCCGGGCCTTACCGCGTGTCTTATGGCGGCGTTGAGCGAGCGCTAACAAAGGCGCGTAACAGAATTGGGAGGGGTCATGAGGCACCGACTGAAGGGGCGCGTAATGGCGTCACTTGGAGAGAGAGGTCGCAAAATGGACGGAATGAAATGGGCCTACTCTTATTTGATCGACGCAACGCAGATTCAACTATTGGAAACACGGCCTTATCTAAAACACATACTAATGAAATAAGTCCTATGGTGGCCTACGTGTTGCTTGTGGCCTAACTAGGGGTGATACCTTTAACCTTTTAATAATGGGATATTTACAAGAGTTTATATACAAGTGTGGGTTCTAAAACCGCAACAATATATATATATATATATGTATATAATAGCTTGGCTCGGCTCGCTGCGCTCGCCTCACCACACTTCGTTACTGAGGAACGGGCTTATTTTAGCTGAGGATAATGAATGTACCTGAGTTGCTGTGTTATGATTTACACCAATCATAATACAAACAATTATTTTGCACAAATTTATTTGTAGTGTTTGTGATATTACATTTTAAAAAGCAATTTAGGTTGAAGATTTAGGGTTGAAAAAATATATATAAAATTCAAAAAAGAACCCCTCAGCACATACATACGGGAGGGGTAGGTGCAGACTGGAAGTTTGGGACGATTACACCTCACCACCACGTAATTCAAAACACCTGACCACCACGTAATTCAAAACATCTCACCACCACATAATTCAAAACACCTCACCACCACATAATTCAAAACACCTCACCACCACATTCAAAACACCTCACCACCACGTAATTTAAAACGCCTCACGCCCACGTAATTTAAAACACCTCACCACCAAGTAATTTAAAACACCTCACTACCGCATAATTTAAAACACCTCACCACCAAGTAATTTAAAACACCTCACCACCAAGTAATTTAAAACACCTCACTACCGCATAATTCAAAACACATCTCCACCACATAATTCAAAGACACCTCACCACCACGTGATATAAAAACACCTCACCACCACGTAATTCAAAACACCTCACCCCACCTAATTTAAAACGCCTCACCACCAAGTAGTTTAATACACCTCACCCCCACGTAATTTAAAACACCTCACCCCCACCAAATTTAAAACACCATCACCACGTAATCCAAAACACCTCATCACCACGTAATCCAAAACACCTCACCACCACGTAATCCAAAACACCTCACCACCACGTAATCCAAAACACCTCACCACCACATAATTCAAAACACCTCACCACCACGTGATTTAAAAGCACCTCACCACCACATAATTCAAAATACCTCACCACCACGTCATTCAAAACCACCACCACGTTATTAAAAACACTTCACAACCAAGGAAACAAAAGTTTCAGGGAGTAGTTCAGTGACAACAGACACTGCACAGATATGTAGATATTTAGATAAATGACTATGATTCACACCAATCAACTGTATGGTTGCTGCAACTGTATACAGCAACTGTAAGGTTGCTGTTTTGTCATGGTTTACACCAATCGTAATTCAAACTCATAATGCATAAATGTATTTGTAATATACGTGATATTACATTTGATAAACAATTGAAGCTGAAAACCTAAGTTGAATTGTTTTTTTTCCTGGAAAAAATTCCCCCCCAAAAAAAAGAAAAATTGGAAAATTTTCGAAAAAATACCCTTAGGACATACCGATGGCAGAGATAGGTGCATACCAGAAGTTTGGTACGATTTCATAATAGTTTGAGGGAGTAGTTCAGTGACAAGACAACACAAGACAACACAGACACTGCACAGATATATATATATATATATATATATATATATATATATATATATATACACACACATCAGTCAATATGCGACCCCCATATCATCAGTGGAGAACCGAACCGCCAGCAAGGTGTCCCATACAGCAGCTACTGCACCTTGCTGGGAGCGATAAGCGCTGCCTGCCACACGGTAACGTTATCTCTGGTATCCACTCATCATATGGAGTCGACCTGGTTGCGGTTGGGAGTTACTAATAATGGTATCTGTAATCTGGTTCTCCAACCTAATGAGCGGACAGCATGACGTCATCGCCATGCATGTCCGCATTGCCTGCAAAGCTCCAGAGGAACCATCTAGCAGTGCGTCATTACAGATTATAAATTCAGATACTGTCACAAGTGCATGCAAAACTCAGTTACCAACCTGGTTTCGCCCTTGTTGGGGCTTCATCAGGGCAACGCAGTGAGGCTTTCCATACACTTGTAACTCTGTGAACCTTTAGGTTTTTATACCAGTCAATATGCGACCCCCATATCATCAGTGGAGAACCACCAGCAAGGTGTCCCATACAGCCGCCGTAGTGACAGTATCTGAATTTATAATCCGTAATGACGCACTGCTAGATGGTTCCTCTGGAGCTTTGCCGGCAATGCGGACATGCATGGCGATGACGTCATGCTGTCCGCTCATTAGGTTGGAGAACCAGATTACAGATACCATTATTAGTAACTCCCAACCGCAACCAGGTCGACTCCATATGATGATTGGATACCAGAGATAACGTTACCGTGTGGCAGGCGGTGCTTATCGCTCCCAGCAAGGTGCAGTAGCTGCTGTATGGGACACCTTGCTGGCGGTTCTCCACTGATGATATGGGGGTCGCATATTGACTGATATAAAAACCGAAAGGTTCACAGAGTTACAAGTGTATGGAAAGCCTCACTGCGTTGCCCTGATGAAGCCCCAACAAGGGCGAAACCAGGTCGGTAACTGTGAGTTTTGCATGCACTTGTGACAGTATCTGAATTTATAATCCGTAATGACGCACTGCTAGATGGTTCCTCTGGAGCTTTGCAGGCAATGCGGACATGCATGGCGATGACGTCATGCTGGCCGCTCATTAGGTTGGAGAACCAGATTACAGATACCATTATATATATATATATATGTATATATATATATATTACGGTTTTCGCGCGACCCTCCTGCCCCTACCAAGGGGAGATTAAGCCCCTTGTTCTTTTTTGGGTCGGTGCAACCGAGAGACTTGAATCGCCACTCCCGGGCAAACGCAGGGTAGGGTTCCGGGACGATGTTCGCACGTACCTAAGTACCTGCGCCGCCGCGGAAGCAGGGAATCAAGCCTCACACGAGCCACGCGTAATTTGAGTACACCGAGCGGATTGCGTACCACGTGGTCCGTGCAGTTACCTTTGGTATTGGAACCCGATTAGAGCGGTTTTATTCGTACCACGCTTAGTCAATAGATGGAAGGGACGAGACGGTCGAATAAAAGGAAGAACACAGGTTTAATAATTATTCACACTATTATGTGCAAGGCGAAGACACAGAGCAGTCTTTTACAGTCTTAATTTATCCCCAGACACGGGCCCGAGCACACTCACAGGGGGAAATTGAGGGAAGGATGATGTTCACTCGCCGAACGTGCCGACTTGGTCATCCAGGAACGGCTTCGCCCGGCGTGGCTCTCCCCGGTCACAGCACCGTCCCTCGATGAAGGCAAGCAGGTGGCGGGAGGAATCCTTGCAGCGCGTCTCTCGAACAAAGGGCAGAGCAGGCAGGCTGTTTCTCACAGCGCGATTAATTACCGGCGCGCTCTCACTCGCGTAACTCGATAGAGGCTCTGCCTCAAGCTCAACCGAGCGTTTAAGTTGTAAGAGCGCCTTATAACTTGGTTCATGCGCGTCTTCTCTCTAAACTCATTCAACAAGCGCCTCTCCCTTCTCACAACTCAGAACTCTCGAACTTGTTCACAACCCAGCGCATGCCATTCTCATAACTTGTTCAACGCGCGCCTCTCCCCTCATAACTCAGGTTGGGGGCTTCGCGCAACGGGTTATATTGTCAACCCCCTTAGCTCGCTCGAATGTTCTAACCACGCCTTTTGACGCAGTGCTAAGCCACTCCCTTCGAGCCCTGATTGGCGGCGCGCTCTTACCGTCGGCTTCTCCTCCGCCTTCCTTCGGTCTTGCCTCGACTTGTCAGGCCTGCCTCATGTTAATTTGTGCCCAAAACCACAGTATCGAGGCGGCATAAGGCAATGGAAGGGACCTAACTCTCATTATTCCACTCAACGCTAAACTAACACAGGAAAAGGACTATGCTTACACATACGAAGAAATAGCTGAACTATCGCGAGGCTACGTGTTGTAGTGTGACTAAACCAAGAGGGGGAAAATTAACCTTTAATTTTATTGTACAAACTCAAAACTGCAACACGACCCCGCTCCCTCGTCAGACTTGTCCCCGAGTCGAACCCAACAAAAATGGAACGACCGGTTTTGAGAATGATATGCAAAATTAATTTTACTTTTACATGTGACATACAGGTGTGGGTCTCCCTAACATTTACTTTAACCCGTGTATGCGACAGTTTTAAAACACTAAATATGTCCCCCCCTATTGCGTTGAGTAGCTATCTAACAGAATCACGCCCACAACTAACCGAATCCAGAATTTGTCAAACTAAACACATAGCCTGTGGGCAGCATCTTATATTTACAAGCACAAAAAAAACTTAATTTATTTACAATTCTATGACCCCAGGACCTGTCCTTTTTGGAAGAGAAGGTTGGAGGGGAGAGAAAGCACAGCAAACACACAAAACACACTAAAGAATTCATAACACTTGCTGCTTGCTTCTTGCTTCTTGCTTCTTCTGTGTGCCTATCAAACCGGCTAGCCCCCGGACCAGCATACAGGCCATTCCTGATCTTCAGGGCTATCTACCTTACAAAACTCTCATCCCTAGCACACCATAATAAAAATGCACAAAAAGGCGTTTATTGTATTTCTTTGCCAAGCAGGGCCAACCTCATATGGTCCGACTGCGTGACATTAATGCCACTCAAAACAAGTGGTCCGAAGATGCAAGGTGATGCTGCAGAGGTGCTGCACAGCAGAGGTGTAAGGCCACAAGACTTGTGGTCCAGAAGTGTAATAAGGTGCAGCAAAGTGTGTGTGGCAGCAAAGTGCTGCACAGGTGCAACAAAGTTATAACAAGGATATGGCAGCAAAGTGCGGTGCAGTTCAGCTGCACAGATGTAACAAAGTGTAGCAGGGATGCTGCACAGGTCAATGGTGCTGCACAGTTCCACCTCCAAAATGGTCCTGGGGTGGGGGGAGAGACAAAGCACGACCAGCAAAGCGGAAAGGGCACAACGGCCCGCAGCAAACACGGTAATGCAGCGCAAGGGGCGTGGAAGAGCGAGCAGAGCAGGCTCGTCCCTAGCCGTCCGTACCCCCCATCTTCGGCTTACACTACCCGAGCCCTTCCTTGTATTTACAAATTTGTCTCTACGTCTTGTCTCCAATATCCCCCCTCTATTTCAAATTCGTCTCCCAGTCCCTCCCAGGAAGGAAGGAATGGAACAAACACAATGTCTCATCACGTCACGATGCGTCTCACTTACTCAAACAGTTCACAGAGCCCTGGTGTGGAGCGTCGTCCTCCTTGGTGACTGGCTGTGGATGATGCGAAGGGATTTCTCATCTCCTAACTACACTACTGACATTTACTTTTAACCTACCCGGGGTCGTGCCCTGCCAATCGGCCTCTTTAAACTATGTGGTTCTAAAAACCCGAATTCCCATTGTCCACCTTGTGGTGCCCTCGAAATTTGCTTCTCACTCCCACAAATTTTCACTCTGTGCCCTTGCACAATTTCGGGGCTGGGTCGTGTGGCTCTACCAGCAGGTCGACCTACCTGCGCACCTCCGCCACTGAAGTCGCCACCCGAGCTTACCTGCTCCTGCGACTACCTCAACTGGGGAAGGCCCCGACTGGCTCTTTACCCCCCTGATGCCCACCTTTGCATTGTGCAACCCGGGTCCTCTCCTGGGATCCTCGGGCCCCACTCAACAACTCACAACTACCCTAACTGGCTCCCAGAGCCTACCTGCGGCCTCACCTGGCCGACAAACTACCAGTGGCGGAGTGCCCCAATAACCGCACGCACCAATTAAGCCACACGCCCAGCCATTCACTGACTCGTGCACCCAACAAAAACACTGCTTTCTACTACCTGCACCACAGGTGTCAATATCCATACAAATTTTGCCTGTGCCCTCTACCTGGCTTTACACTACCCACCCCGGGCTTTCGCGAATGGGTTCCACTCTTCCCCCATTCAATCCTTCGCACCATGCATTCCATACCAAATATTCTCACACACCATTTATTTTGCACACCACTTTTGTCTCGCACACCTTTTGCGCTCACACACCTTTTTCCATACACCTCAACACAATTCCTTTTATTTTCTCACCCACACAATTCCATTTGCCTCAACACACAATTCCTCACCAAACACACAGCATCATCTAGCTGAATAATTTCCCCTAAAACTCGTGCTTCCCCGTCGGCCCGTTACACTAAGCACTCCCTTGTCATTATCAACCAGCTAAGCTACCTATGTCCCCACTATAGGTACAATGTCACTACTTAATTCTCATGTCTTCTACAGTCTGCTAAATCCCTAACATTATCCGAACCCTCCCTCGGCTAGCTTCGGTGCCCCATGGAGGTAACCATTGCTGGCACCCCCATGTGCCTATCACCGCCATCCCCCTAAACAAATGCTAATGGGCCCTATGTGAGGAATGGTCAAACTACCATTCCTCCATGTAGGGTACCATTCCCCAACACTACTCCCCTCAGTCCTCTGAACTATGAGCCCCCACAATTAGAGGTACTGGGTCCAGGCCAAGGCGATCCATGAGGGTGCCTGTTCGCCTGTGTAGGGTCTCACTCGGTCGGTATGGACGATCCGAGGGAGGGCTCGTGGTCCCATCTTGATCTTAATGACCACGTCAAAAATTTGCGCCAGGACAACCCCCGGGCCCTGCCAAGGCGAGGTGGGTTTGGGGCACCTGCCTTCCGCCTCCGGGGATTGAAGAACCAAATCATCCCCGGAGAATACTGACCCCTGGCTCCGGTGGTTGTACCTGCGCTTCATCTTGGCACCCGCCAGCTGAAGCTGGCGGCGTACGAAGGCATGGACCCTCTCCATGCCTTCCTCCAGGTGATGTGCATAGCCCTCCCCCGGCGGTCTATCGGGGGTTTCTAGCACGGGACCGCATAGCAGATCGGCAGGAGCCCGCAACTTCCGCCCGTACATAAGCAGCACTGGACTACATGCGATGGCCCCGTGCTGGCTGGTTCGGTAGGCCATTAACAAACACGCGAGATGTTCGTCCCAGTCGTCCTGACGGGTGGTGGTAAATAGTGCCAATTGTTGAACCAGGGTTCGGTTGAACCTTTCCACCATCCCGTCAGATTGAGGTCTCAAGTCCTTGTCTTTCCACCATCCCTTGTCTCAAGTCCTTGTCTTTCTAATTGACAGGAGCTTGCACACATCTTTTAACAATTGGCTTTCAAAATTTCATCCCTGGTCGTTGTGCAGCTCCTCCGGAATCCCATGCCGACATACAAATCCTTCCACGAAGGCCTGTGCGACGACCCCGGCTTCTTAGTTGGGGAGGGCATAGGCCTCCGGCCACTTGGTGAAATAGTCCATAACTACGAGGATGTATTTATTACCTTGGCGGGTGCGGGGTAGCGGTCCTAGAATATCCATCTCGCCACCCGCTCAAGGGGGGCCCCCACCTGGTGTAATTGAAGGGGGGCCCTCATCCCTCCGTGCTGGTCCCTTTTTGGCAGAACAGGCGTCGCATCTCCGACACCAGTCCTGTATGTCGCGCCCCATATTCACCCAATATAACTTCCGGCGGACGCGAGATGTTGTCTTTGTCCTGCCCAAATGGCCGCCGGAGCGGGTACCATGCAGCTGTTGTAATATGACGTTCTTAAATTTGTCAGGGACTATCACCAGCCAGGAAGTTCTCTCAGAGGGAACCTCCACCCACTTGCGATACAAGATGTTACTTTTCATTTCTAGGGTCTGCCACTGAGCCCAATACGCCTTTGTTTGCGCCCCGAGGGGGGTGACCTCTTCCCCCTTAGGTCTTTGCCCCAATTTGACCCATTTGTACACCGGTCCCAGGACGGGATCCTCCTGCTGGGCCGTGCTCCATGCCAAAGTTCCAAATTCTTCATCTGGGGTTAGTGGCAAAATTGGCCTTTTCACCCGTGTTGGACGGACGACGAGGATCGGGGCGGAATCGCCCAATTGCTCCCTCTCCTCGTGTCTCGCACAAAATTTGCAGTTTTCCCCCAGACAAGGACGCTGAGAGAGTGCGTCCGCATTACCATGGGCCTTCCCGGCCCTATGGGTCACATTAAAATCGTACTGCTGCAACTTTTCCAACCACCTTGCAATTTGGCCCTCCGGTTCCTTGAACCAAAGGAGCCATTGCAAGGAGGAATGGTCAGTTCAAACCAAAAATTTCCGCCCGTACAGGTACGGGTGGAAATGGTTCATGGCAGCCAGCATAGCCAATAATTCCTTGCGGGTGACGCAATAATTTTGTTCGGGCCTACTTAAGGCCCGACTATAATAAGCAATCACTCTCTCCACGCCCTCCTGTGTCTGGGACAAAACTGCGCCCAATCCTTCCTGCCTTGCATCCGTGTCCAGGGTAAAGGTCCCGTCACTAGTGGGGTAAGCTGGAATGGGTGCGGATGTCAAACACCCCTTCAATTTTAGGAAGGCCTCTTGGCACTCCCTTGTCCAATTAAATCGCGTCCCCTTCTCCGTAAGCCGGTGGAGGGGACGGGCCAACTCCGCAAATTTCGCCACAAAACGCCGGTAGTAGGAGCAGAGTCCCAAAAATCCCCGCACCTCCTTGACGTTACGCGGTGCGGGCCACTCCTCTACTGCTGTAATTTTGCCTGGGTCTGTTTTTACCCCCTCTTGACCAATGACGTGACCTAGATAGGCCACTTCCTTAGCAAACAAAGTGCACTTACTCGGGCTCAACTTCAACCCTGCCCGTCTGAGGCACCCAAACACCTGGTCCAAATTAGCTATGGCTTGGGGAAATGTTTTAGCATGCACCAGGACGTCATCCAGGTACACCAGGCATGATTGCCATGGCATGCCGCCCAGCACATGCTCCATCAATCGTTCAAAGGTGGCGGGGGCGTTACACAAACCAAATGGCATCACAGTGAACTGATACAGCCCCTTACCTGTGGAAAATGCCGTTTTCTCCTTCCCTGCCCCATCCATCTCCACCTGCCAATACCCACTCTTGAGGTCCAAGGTTGAGAACCAATTTGAGCCCGCAACGGCATCGGGGGTATCGTCAATTCTTGGCAGGGGATACGAGTCTTTGAGTGTCACGTTGTTTAGTTGGCGAAAGTACACACAAAACCGGGTGGTTCCATCTTTCTTTTAACCAACACAACTGGTGACATCCAAGGACTTCCCGATGGCTCGATGACGCCTGCATCGAGCATCTTTTCTACCTGCTCGTCAGCTTCCTCCCTCTTGCTCCAAGGGAGCCGTCGGGCGGGCTGACGAATAGGCCGGGCCTCACCGGTGTGGATCTGATGTTTCACCAGGCCCGTACAGCCAATATCCTCGGAGGACAAGGAGAAGATGTCCAAATGGGTCTCAATTAATTTGTGTAAGGCCTCCCGCTTGGTCTCCTCCAACTCTACACTACTCCGGTTTACCATCTCGCAAATGGGATCGGGCCAATTCCTACTACTTATTGAAGGCTCCCTCTGGGGCCGGCTCAGCTGGACGTTCTCGCCCCTCACTAACGCGACTTCTCTAACTGGGGTGCAGCCAGCTACCTTCGTGCCCCTCACTATAGTGCGTGGTTCCGTGCTAATGTTAATTACCCGGACGGCTACCACCGGCCCATCCGTTTTTACAAGGGTGCGGCCCACGATTAAGCCAGGTATGTATCGCGCCGCCACCGGTTCGACCAGGCCGCAGGACTCCTGCCATGTCGGGCGAGCTAACCATCGGACCGGCACTATGGCCTTGGCCCCCGGAGGGATGATCACGGCCTCAGGAGCCTACAGCTCCACCCTCTCGGCCGTGCTCACCCCCTCCAATGATAGCTCTTCCACTCCCACTTGCAGGATCCCCCGGCACAAGTAGATTTTACACCCGCTGGCAGTCAACAAATCCAACCCTATTAAGCATGGGTCGCACACCTCCGCCACCCAAACCTCTATCTCTCTCTTTACTGATCCCAACTTGAGGGTCACAAAACCACACCCTATGATTGGGGCCGTTACCCCGGTAGCCAGCTGCAAACTATGCTTTTCCAGACGCTGGATGTTATCCCAGCCATCTGCACTCGAATTAAGGATCACAGGGCTGATGATCGTGGCGCTGGCTCCTGTGTCCACAGCGGCGTCTACCCCCACGCCGGCAATTTTGCATCGAATTGTGAGGCTACCTGTTCCAATTTGGCCACAATGAATGACCTGTCACGTCAATGAGGGCTCTCCTCCATCCCCTATTGCCGAACACCGCCCTGCATGCTCGGCACCTTCTAGTTTCCCGGGCTCTGGCGGAGGGGGGGGGGGGGGGCGGTGTTTGAGGTCGGCTAGGCCGATCTATACGGGGCGGAGTTGAGGGCATCGGCTGTCGGGGAGCATCCCGGCGCGGAGCTCGACACCCCCACGCACGGTGACCCAGCCGAGCACAATTATAACACCTTACCTGGTAAGGTGCTTGCCCCCGATATTCCAAATTCCCCCCCCCCCCCCCTAAATGTCTGAATTGGTGTACTATGCCGTGGCCCACCGGGTGCCACCGCCGGGGCCGCCTGCCATGGTCCAGATCCCGCCAGGCGCCGGTACACCAGCCTCCGGACCATGCTCTCCAGGTCAGGGCCCCCTTCGGGGGCGGGCCCCCTAGGGGGGCCGCCACCCGTCACGGGCCCTACCTGACGCACCGCCACTGTGTGGCGCTCGCCTCCCCAGGCCAGGGGCCTCGCTGCCTCCCAACGGGCTGCAGCGTCGGCCGCCTGGCTCATGGTCTGCGGGCACCACATGGCGAGCTGTTGTCGGAGCTCCAGATCCGGAAGAGCCTGGATAAAGTGATCCAGCGCCAGGCTTTCCTGGGAACTCGCTGCCATGTCTGCGTGTGTGATTCCCACTGCGTGGCGAATGTCATGGGCAAGTTCCCCGATGATCTCCTGGGGCTTGCGTTTTCGCTGAGCAAGCTGAGCTTTAACAAGCTCGCTTTGCTGTTCAATACCAAAACGATTAATTAAGGCCGCGCGGAGGGCTGGCAGGGTGAGAGCACCCGGTGGTAAAGCTGTCAGCACCTCCGCCGCCGCGCCGCGCATTGCCCCCATAAGGTGTACTCCACCTTCGTCTGGATTCCAACCGTTGCCTCTTCATACGTATTCAAACTGCGCCAGATACGCCCTCAGATCACTCTTGCCGTCATACGGCGCGAGTGGGACCTTGTGGGCTCCCGAAGGCCGGACCCCATGCGTCGCTCCTTGCGGGGTCAGCGCGGGGCCGAACCGTTCGGGCCCCCACAGTACACTATTCCCGGGGGGCTCTCGTGCGTCCCCTGTCCCTCTGAACACTACCCCTGTCGGTGTCGATGCCTGGGTCACCCCTCCGCAACCCGCTGCCCACTCCATACCCGCACAGCCTTGCTCACCAATACCCCTCGCATTCCCCATAATCGGACCTCCTTGCACACATCCTATTTCCACACACTCTGCACCTGTCGCACACCTCACCGGCCTTTCACGAATGCCCGGGTCTAGACCAACACACAAGCTCACTGAATCTCCCCTCACACCATATACATTCCCGAGCATATCGCCACTCACCTCGGCACCTCTTCTCCTCCGCTCCTCCTCCGCCACCTGCAAACTCTTTATTTGGTCAGTAAGCACATCATCACACTGTGAGCACAAACCTTGCTCCAATTCCATCACCTCCTCCTTTATCTCCTTTTTAGTCTCCCTCCGTCTCTTCTTAATTTCACTTACCCCCTCTTCCACTTCCTCTAATTTTTGTCTCACCTCCTTTATTTCCCGGTGCGCCCCTTCAATTTCTCCCTCTAGCGCCACCTTGGTCATTTCTATGTGCGTCCTGACTTCCCGTTCTTTTGTCTCCATTGCCTCAGTCACCTCTTCTAACCTCTTCGTCAACCCCTCGTGTACCATCTGACATTCCTTCTTTGTCGCTATCAGTTGTTTTTTTAAATCTCTTTTTGTGTCGCTTTCAACTCTCCTATCACCGCTGTGTTCTTTTCCACCTGCTCCCCTAACTCCTTTTGTCCCACCGTCAGCTGCTCTACTCCCCGCGTCAGGTCTTCTATTCCCCCCTGTAACCTAGCCGTACTGTTCCTCACCACTTTCTCCATGCGCTCCTCACCCCGCTTTACCTCCTCGCGTACCCCCGCAACCTCTTCGCCCACTCCGCGCCTTATATCCTCCCCCATCTCTCCCATCTCTTTGGTAGATGCCGCCCTCATCTGCTCCAAATCATTCCTTTGGGCATCCAATTTAGTTTCCAACCCGATTTTCACCTCCTCTATCTGATTCCCCATCTGCTTAATTTCCCGGGCGGATTGCTCCCCTATTTCCCTCAATTTGCCTTCCATCATGTCTTCTAGCCCCGTTAACCCATTCTTCACCCCTTTCATCCCGTTGTCTAAACTCTCAAACTTGTTGTCTAAACCCTCAAATTTGGCTTCTCGCCCCCCGATTTGATTTCCCAATCCCCCAAATTTACTGTCCAACTTCCCAATTTGGGCACTGGTACCCCTCGCTTCGTCCCTCATTTTATCCATCTTTGCATCCAGTTGGGTCAGGAATAATCTAAAATCAAACCCGATTGGCACAGCGGCCCCAGCCGCCGCCGCGGCCTCGGCCTCCGCGGCGCCGCCATTTTGTGGGCCTGAAACCTCGTGCACGAGGCCGCCATCTTGTGCGTCTGAAACCCCCTCAATCACATCCTCATTGCCTTCCTCCTCCATTACTCCCAATTCCTCCCTGTGGTCCTGGGTTACCTCTAACTCCTCTTCTAACTCCCCTACCGGCATCCGATCACCTTCATCATCCATGGCACGATTTAATTTGAATTAAAAAAAAAAACCCACCGTTTAGAGGCCATTTTTCCCCGCAAAGCGAGGGTTGGCCTTTTCGGGGACCGTGGTAGTTGTTGTTTTTTGGTCCCCTTTTTGAAGCAATGTTTTACCGCCGGATGCCCTTCCTGACGCCAACCCTTTTTGCCGCCTTCAACGACAAACAGGGAATTACCAGTGAACTGGTACTCAATTAGTCGACCTCGGAAGGATGACAGGCTGAGTCAACCCCCCTGGCATTAATTCGGCGATCGACCGAGATTCGAACCCAGGATCCTAGGATCCTAAGCCGGCACCCTAGCCGCTAGCCCAACACCAGGGATTTGGAGCAGATGATTTAATTTGAATTTGAATGTGCAATGCACGATTTAATTTGAATGTTAAACAAAATTTCGGCCGCTCCAAATTTTGACCAAATTTTTTCCGATGGATTTAAAATTTGTTTCGGGACCAAATCCCACTCCCCGACACCAATTGTTACGGATCCGGGGGATGGCACTCCCATTAGCAAGGGGGGGGGTGGGTTAATCCCCTTGTCCTGTTAAGCTGGCCATCTCCGCCGGTCCTGGAAGTATGACGTCACTTCCGGCCGATGGTACGTAGGGTCGTAAGCCCAATTAGTCTTAATACCTAAGTATTACCACCGGCCGTCAGTGAGGAAATACTCCCGCCCGTGCCGCAGCATAATTGATGGATTGCGCTGAGCGAAGCGAACTGCGGCGCGAGCCGTTAACAATGACTAAACCCGATTGCGAAGCGGTTCGGCCAAAATCGTGCCACAGGTACTCAATCGGGAAATCATTAAAGCGATCGGATGAGAAAGAAACCAAAGTAAGGAGGAACAGGTATTTATTATTAACTATTTACACAACCAAAGGAACCAAAGGAGAAGCAAAGAAACGAAAGTAATTTACAGAAGACACAGCGCAATTCTTAAACAGGCTTAACTTATTCCCATGGACAAGACAAACAGGACAAACTCACGTACACTAATGGGGGTTCTCGGGCAGGAATGGCTGGAGGGATGAGAAGGCAGACGGTCCACAGAACGGGTGGCAGGGAGGTCCGGGAATCGCGGCACGCCGTTGGTGTCCCGCGGGCACGCACTTGTTCTTGGTTCAGTCGCGAAAACCCCCGGTCGTCAGCCTCCTTATGCGTCTCTCCAGTGCTCCTTTCTCGTGTGCCTCTGAAGCTCATCCGCTCGTACCTTCTCCTTGCTCGTCTGCGCGTCTCTGCCTCATGCATCGTCTGGTGGGGGCCTTGCGCCCAGGGTTTTATATCCACCCCCGTGGAACCTTCACGAACCTGCTAGATCTTTTTGTCCTCGCCCTCTCAAGCCATGCCCACCGATTCCTGGTTGGTCGTTAGGGGGCTCCCTGGCTCCACCTTGGATGATGAGGTGGGGCCACGCCCTTCTTCTCCGTAATGACCTCAAGGGCAATGGAGTTTTGCAGACGCTGAAAACAACCCAAAGCAGTAGTGGCGAACGCTGCCATACTGGCGCTTTTAGGAGGCCATGGGGATATTGTAAGGGATCCTATCTTATTTGATTTGATGCAACGGAGAGTCAACTATTGGAAACACAGCCTTACCTGGAACACAGAATAATGATATAACTATAGAGAGGTTCTATGATTCGCTACGTGTTGTACATGGACTAACTAAGGTGCACTTATTTCAATTAACAGCCAATTAAGGGGAAATGTACACAGGGGTTTATTTATAAGGGAATTTACTACTAAATTTACATGTGAAGGTTCTAAAAACCGCAAGTGTGTGTGTGTGTGTGTGTGTGTGTGTGTGTGTGTGTGTGTGTGTGTGTGTGTGTGTGTGTGTGTGTGTGTGTGTGTGTGTGTGTGTGTGTGTGTGTGTGTGTGTGTGTGTGTGTGTGTGTGTGTGTGTGTGTGTGTGTGTGTGTGTGTGTGTGTGCGCGCGCGCGCAAAATATGTCATGTACAAGATGCGTGTACACAGCATTGCACAGATAACGGTTGTATACAATACAATCTGAGCAAAATATGTATATGACTCGTAAAATAATCTGTGTGCATGCAATACACAGCGTATGATGGCACGCAAAACAAAACAAAAAACATGCAACAGCAAAACCAAAGCCAATCGTGAATGGGTACATGCAAATCACGACCCATGCATGTGTGTCAAATTCTGCAAATCACGACCCATCGACCCATGCTCCCTTTCCACTCGGGTCCTCCAAATATCAGGGCCCCCTTTCCACTTGTGTCCTCCAAATCTCTGAGCCCCCTTCCACTCGGGTTCGCCAATTCTCAGCCTCCCCCATTCCACTCGGGTCCGCCAAATCTCAGCTTCTCCCCCCCCCCCCCCTTCCACTGGTGCCCGCCAAATCTCAGCCCCCCCTCCTCCCTGTGCGCATGTCTTCCTTGACGGGCTAGAGCCGGTAAAACCCATCAAGCCATGGGCGCATCCCACTCCCCCTACCAAAGCCACCCACTAAACTGTTGTATTTGGGACATGACTGGGTCAAACAGAGCTTTGTTCCCTGCAGCCACAACATTGTTTAAAACGTAGTCACCAAATCCCAGGCCCTCGCTCCCAGCATGACGAAGTCGGAGAAACCCAGCAAGCCGCCAGGCCAAGCCTCGTCCCAGACTATCCACGTGATCTCGGGTGCCACATGCACGGCCCTCCGCAACCATCAAATGTGCTGTGCATTCCGAAGTCGCCTCACATAGCTTGAATCCTCAATCTCACCTCACTCTCCCATCAAGGGATGGTGCTTCAAAGGAGGAGGTCCGTCAAAGCTTGCGGCTTCCCACCCGGCAGCACGGGGCGCAAAAGTCCCACCAAGCTCCAGAGCCTGGTCGTCCAAACGTAGTTGAAGTGTGTGTGTTTGTGTGGTTTGTGTGGTTTGTGTGATTGTGATCACATCATTGTGTCCTCTGTGCCGTTTTTCTAAGGTGGCCGTTTTTTGAATGATGGGGGCTCGGGAAAGGGTTGAAAACTCTTTGATGCAAGTGGAGAGTTCACAGCATTTTCTTTCTCGAAAAGGTGAGCGAACAGACGTGGGAGTGCTTGCTCAACATGTTCCAGATGTCTGCCACTCTTTCAACTGCCTGCTTCCTTCCTTGTTTCCATATCTAATGCTTTATTTGCACGTTGGGTGGTCTAGTTATCTATTGTACTACGTTCGACCAGTTTATCATTGAAACATTACCTTCAGAACATATTTACACCCCTTGACCTTTTTCACTTTTTGTTGTTACAGCCTGAATTTAAAATGGATTTAATTGAGATTTTTTTTTTTGTCACTGATCTACACAAAATACCCCACAATGTCAAAGTGGAATTTTTCCTTTAGAAATTTTTACAAAATTATTTAAAATGATATGCAGAAATATATAATTTACACAAGTATTCAAGCCCCCGAGTCAGTTCTTCGTAGAACCGCCTGTGGCAGCGATTACAGATTCGAGTATTCTTGGGTATGTCTGTATCAGCTTTGCCCATCTGGATTTGGAGAGTTTCTCCTATTCTTCCTTGCAGATTTGATCAAGCTCTGTCAAGTTGGTTGGGAAGCGTTGGTGAACAGCAATCTTCAAGTCTTTCCACAGATTCTCAATGGGATTCAAGTCTGAGCTTTGGCTGGGTAACTCGAGGACTTTCACATTCTTGTTCAGAAGATATTTCAGTGTTGCTTTGGCTATATGCTTGGGGCATTGTCCTGTTGGAATGATAATCTTCACCGCAGTCTTAGGTCTTTTGCACTCTGAAGCAGGTTCTCCTCAAGCATTTGCCTGTACTTGGCTCCATTCATTCTTCCCTGTATCCTTACAAATCTCCCAGTCCCTGCCGCTGAAAAGCATCCCCATAGCATGATACTGCTTTCACCATGCTTCACGATAGCGATGGTGTTAGATGGGTGATGAGCTGTGTGTGCTTGGTTCCGCCAGACGTAGCGCTTTGCATTCATGCCAAAGAGTTCAATTTTCATCTCGTCATACCACAGAAACTTTAGCCTCATGCCCTTGTCTTTTATGTGCATTTTTGCATACTCCAGGTGTGCTGCCATGTGCCTTTTTCTCAGGAGTGGCTTCTGTCTGGCCTCTCTCCTGTAAAGCCTAGGTTTGTGAAGTGCTGCTGAGACTGTTGTCCTTCATGTAGGTTCTCCCATCTCAGTCAATGAACTGTAATTCTGTGAAGGAGTCCTAATGATGGAGCTCACTGCTCTTGGGAACTTTCAACACTAGAAATTGTTTTATGCCCTCCCCCACATCTATGCCTCACAATTCTATCTCACAATATTGGAGTTCTATGGACTTTTCATTTTTACTTATTTTGTAAAAATTTCGAGAGAATAAATGCACTTTGACATTTAGTAAGGGCATTTTATGAGATATTTCACAAATCTGTTAACTAAATTGTTATCAAAAAATTTCTTCACCAATATGTTTGTAAAGGTGTGTAATAACATGTGTTAAAATGTTGAAGGTCAACTCCCCTGGGAAACCCAGAAAAAAAGCTGTTGAATTCGGGTACCGAAAAATTATTTTCGAGAATTTTTATTTTTTTAAATCGGCCCTTAAGTAACTTATGAGGGGTCAAATAAGGGTTTTTCATGATTCTGAGTTGATTGTTAACATTTATATTTCACCACAGACACTCCTTTGTGGAAAAATAATTTCTAAATATATCTCATTTTCTACTTTGCAGGACATGGAGTCTAGCAATATGGATGAAGACGTTACTCCACCTGTGCTCAATTGCTCCATCTGTGCACGCTCGGATACACCAGCTGAAAGGCTCATACAGGCAACTCCAAAGGGATACTCAACTTTATTGAAACAAGCAGAAACTGTCGAAAATGTTACTGTTGTGGAACGTATGAAGGAGGCTCAAAAGGAAGGAAAACTGAGGTACCACCAGAAATGTAAAAATGATCTGTACAACAACTTTGTTGCAACCACCAAGAAGTCAGCTCAAGCATCAAAGGCAGAGAAAGAGTCATCAAAGTTGAAGAGAAGACGCACTACTTGTGAGTTCAGTTCATCAACTGGCTGCAGTTCTAGAAGATCACAGTCAGTTGACCTCCTGTATAAGGATGTATGCATTCTTTGCAACCAACCAGCCCAGCTCTACAAAAATAATCCAGCACAAGCTAGAAGGAAATACAGAGTGCCAGATAATTTGACTGCAGATACACTGAAGGCAAGCTTGCTGAAGACAGCACGGAGTCGCGGGGGCGTCTGTCTTGACAATCGGTCTCAAGAACATCTGAAGGCTTGCAGGAACAAGTGTCAGCTGACTATCGATGTCAGTCATACTGTGTGTGGTGGGGTATGACTTTGGACCTAAATCAATCAAGGCAATATCATTGGATATGAACTTGAGTGCCGTCTTTATGATCTGAGTCTTCTCATCTCCATGGTCAAGATTAGCATGATGCTCTCGCAGAATATTGTCGGTGCCATCTTTGAGACAGAGTACATCTGCCCTTCTTTCCTGTGTTGTGAAATACAAGGTGTCTTCGTATTTCTCTAGAAGTTTTATCTTTAGCCAATGCTTTGAATAAGAAAGGCTCTTCTCTGGTGACTGATCAAACTCCTGTGCAGCTTTTCATGGACTTGGTCCATGTTCATTACCCCATGCTCTAATTCTGAGTCTAACCATTCGCAGAATTCAATAAAAACTGCCTCTCGCTCCATCAATACTCCTCTGTCCTCTCTTCCTTTTTCCTTCCTCATCAGTCGTGGACAAACTGTCACCTCTCGCAAACATAAGTTTGCATCGCAAATGGTACAGTGTTTCTTCTGCTACCAAGTCGTTGATCCCTTCCAGGCGTCCAGTGACTTCAGTGCCCCAGTCATCCCCGCGACTCCGTGCTGTCTTCAGCAAGCTTGCCTTCAGTGTATCTGCAGTCAAATTATCTGGCACTCTGTATTTCTTTCTAGCTTGTGCTGGATTATTTTTGTAGAGCTGGGCTGGTTGGTTGCAAAGAATGCATACATCCTTATACAGGAGGTCAACTGACTGTGATCTTCTAGAACTGCAGCCAGTTGATGAACTGAACTCACAAGTAGTGCGTCTTCTCTTCAACTTTGATGACTCTTTCTCTGCCTTTGATGCTTGAGCTGACTTCTTGGTGGTTGCAACAAAGTTGTTGTACAGATCATTTTTACATTTCTGGTGGTACCTCAGTTTTCCTTCCTTTTGAGCCTCCTTCATACGTTGCACAACAGTAACATTTTCGACAGTTTCTGCTTGTTTCAATAAAGTTGAGTATCCCTTTGGAGTTGCCTGTATGAGCCTTTCAGCTGGTGTATCCGAGCGTGCACAGATGAAGCAATTGAGCACAGGTGGAGTAACGTCTTCATCCATATTGCGAGACTCCATGTCCTGCAAAGTAGAAAATGAGATATATTTAGAAATTATTTTTCCACAAAGGAGTGTCTGTGGTGAAATATAAATGTTAACAATCAACTCAGAATCATGAAAAACCCTTATTTGACCCCTCATAAGTTACTTAATAGTCCGGCAGATATGTGAAGAATTGTGGTAGAATTGTGCCTTTGATGATACAAGCATGAAACTTGGCACACAGTTAGGGCATACCCTTACAGTGAAATTTGGATGTAGGGGCATTTCAGATTTCTCCTTGGCCCAAAATGGCGGCCATTTTACAAAATGGCGGCTAAGAAGGACATATTTACCTATTATTTCAGACTTGTCATTTGTGCTGCTATTGAAACACAATGTAATGAGCATATTATAAATTGTCATGTACATGCTATGCAATACCTTCATACTGGGTTCAAAATTGGAATCTACGGTGGCCTATAAGGGGCAGAACAAATGGTTTACCATTGCAATAGACAGGACTGGTCTAGCGGTTTAATTATTTAACTTTGCATGACTATCTGATTTCTCCTGGGTGTAATTTTGGTTCAATACCTTTATATGAACAACTTTGATGTAGCTTTATGAACTTTCCTATCATAGACTAGGTGACTATAAGGAACAATGCAAGGCTAGTGAAAAGTTACGAAAGCGAATTACTATATTTATGATAATAATGTATGTATTTCTTTTTCAGATGATAACTCGACTGCACTGCACCTTCGCTCATTGACTGTAGTAGCTACCTAGATTTGGTTCCCAATTTGTATATTGTTTGGATGGTGGTGGTGGATAATGCTTAATTGACAATGGCCAACAAAAATTTCAAGCTATTAGACCCCCAAAGCCCTAGTACATCTGGAACAAACATGCCTTATCTGACAGATTGGGAGAAGTGTGTGTTATGTCAGGAGGTCACCGATGAGGCCCTTGCCTGTCCAGCTGATTCCAAGCGAACCACAGGGTCCGGATACCAAACTCTTGCAGATTATCTCCTCACCTTCAGCCAGATGGGCTGCCTGCCAAAATCTCTAGAACTGTCCCGCCTGGACGATGGTGAAGGTATCCAGTCAACCTTCCAGAGCCACAAGGCTAAGTGGCATGATTCATGCAGACTGAAATACAACAAAACTGAACTGCATCGGGCACAAAAAAGAGAAACGTCTAGTGAAGAAACCGCAAGTGTCTCAAGAAAGTACACCCGTCACAGAGTACATGTCGACCACACACAGCCACAGCCTGAAAAGTGTTTCTTTTGTGACAAACCAGCGGGTACTAATTCTCTGCGAAAAGCTTCCACCTTCGACCTCGATAAACATGTCAGGACAGCTGCCCTGAAACTAGGAGATCAGGCACTTCTTGCTAAACTGAGTGCAGGTGACCTTATAGCACAAGATGCACAGTACCACGTGAAGTGTCTGGTGTCACTTTATAACAAAGCAAGGGCCACAAGCACAACACTGAATGAACAAGATGATATCAATCACGGTATAGCACTTGGAGAGCTAGTGTCCTACATCGATGATGCCCGCACAGATGCTCTTGTGACACCAGTGTTCAAGCTGGTAGACCTAGCAAGACTATACACCACCAGGCTGGAACAGCTTGGAACAGTCTTGACCAGGCGTGTCCACTCCACCAAACTCAAAGATCGAATCATGACATATTTTCCAGACCTAGAGGAGCACATGTCCGGTCGAGATATTCTGCTTGCTTTCAACCAGGATGTTGGCTCAGCCCTTCAGAAGGCATGTGATCACGACACTGACAGTGATGGAGTTTGTCCTGCTAGAGCCGCAAATATAGTTCGTAGAGACATGTTGAAAATGAACTCAACATTTAGTGGTTCATTTGAAGCCCACTGCCAAGAACATTCGGTACCTAATTCGCTTGTATCACTAGTTTCTATGATCTTGAATGGTCCTAACATCCAAGAGCAGTCAAGCCACTCGTCGGTATCAACACCTACTCTCACAATCTCACAACTCCTTATGTTCAACAGTTACTCACGCCGCAGAGAGAGTAGCAGTACTACCACGTCCACGAGGCACAGTCACAATCGGGAGACTCCCCTGCCTGTGTACCTGGGCACCCTTATCCACACAAAGACTCGAAAAAGAGACCTGGTTGATACTATGTTCAACCTGGGTCTCTCGATCTCCTATGACAGGGTGCTTAGCATCTCCACGGACTTGGGGAACAGAATCTGCCGTTTCTTCCAAAATGAGGGTACAGTTTGCCCCCCTGAGCTAAAAAGTGACCTCTTCACAACTGGGGCAGTGGATAACAATGATCATAACCCCAGTTCAACAAGTGCCCACGACTCCTTCCATGGCACTGGCATTTCACTTTTCCAGCACCCAAATAGCGATAGCCGTGGAGTTCAACGGGTAAACCCAGATGACACATCAACAACAGATGCACACCTGCCACAGTCATACACCATCGTACCTCCAGTTGTTCTGGGTAAATGTGACCCACCTGTACCCAAGCTAGCGGGTCCCAACAAAAGCAACTGCCAACTCATCCCTGAAGCAATGCAGATTGAGTACAGGTAACTGATTATTGTGTTTGAACTGTGGACAGTTATATGTGTACCTAAATAACCAAGACTTGTTAACTTGTGTGGACTTGTTTGTTCTTAATTGTGTTCATTATCTTGCATTTTGACAGGTGGCTGGAGCAGATGGAGAAGACAGTGCTATCTGACGCACCACTTAAGGGAGACGAGACAGTATCATGGGCTGGATACCATGCCAGCAAGCAGTCTATTCCAGAAGAACCAGAGTGTAGTGTGGCCTTAACTTCATTGCTGCCTCTCTTCTATGACCAGGCAAAATCTGTGGCAATGATTCGTCACTCCATGGATGTCATCAAGAAAGCAATCGATATTCTGAATCCAGGTCAGATCCCTGTAATCACACTTGATCAGCCACTGTACACACTTGCCAAACAGATCCAATGGAGATGGCCAGAAACACACGGAGAAGATCACTTCGTCATGGTCTTTGGTGGACTCCATATTGAGATGGCAGCATGGAAAACCCTCGGTGACCTTCTGGATAGCAGTGGGTGGACAGGCGTTCTGATGCTTGCAGGGGTTGCTACAAGTGGTACTGCTGATTCCTTCCTGAAAGTGACCCATGTGACACGCACACGACGAGCACACCAAGTCACAGCCAGTACTCTCTATCTTCTCCTGAAGGAAGCCTACAGCCAGTACACCAGTGGACTAGATGAGGGACAGGATACGATACCACTAGATGACTGGTGCGGTGAACATGCCAATGCAAGTCCACAGTTTCAGTTCTGGTTCCTAATTATGCAGCTAGAACTGGCAGTCCTGATCTATGTGAGATCCGTCCGTGAAGGAAACTTCCAACTGTACACTGATGCTCTGACCAAGCTTGTACCATGGTTCTTCGCCTTGGGACATACAAACTATGCCAGGTGGATCCCAGTTCACTTGCGCGACATGGTGACACTTGCAACAAAGCATCCAACTGTATACGCACAGTTTCTGGCAGGAAACTTCACCATGAAGAAGACTACACGTGCATTCTCTGCCATAGCCTTAGACCAGGCACACGAGCAAAATAATGCATTGGTGAAAGGTGATGGAGGGGCTGTAGGTCTTACGGAGAATGCTGCAGCTTTGCGCCGATGGATGGTGTCTGGTCCAGAGATGGCCAAACTGATCTATAAGTTCGAGGCCACAACAGAAAAAAGAATTAGGAAAACTGAACTAAAACACCATGAACAGACAAAGCACACGCAGGTAGCCTTTGCTCGAGATGTGAGAGCACTCACCCGTGTCATAGGAGAGATGGGGAACCCATTCTGTGACGACAGCAAAGATCTCTTGGTGCTAGACAGCAGAGACCTGGCAGACCCAGCAGTCATCAACACCCTTTACCAGATCGAGAAGCTGGGAAAAGAACAGTATGACACATATGTGAACGAGAGGCTTGTACATCAGACAAAGCCTATCACTGACCCAATAAAAAGAAACAATCTCCCTCTCTTCAGCCGACCCCCAGTCAGAGAGAAGTCAAGAACAGAGTTGAAGGTGGTATCTCTGAAGAATGACTGCGTTCTGTTCTCCAGGCTGTTTATTGCATCCCAGACACGGAATGGAGATCTTGATGAATTATTTGCACATGAAAACCAAGCTTGTCCCCCTGCATTGTCACAAATGGGCAAAATCCGGCTTGGAACCAAGTCTGATCTGGTTGGGTGCTTAGAAGATCTGATCACCTCACGGGAAAATGATGATGTAAGCCCCCCTGTTGAAGTCATGATCCTGGATGGAGCAGCCATCGTGAACATGCTGGCACCTCGTAATGCGAAGACCTTCTCTGAGTATGCATCACTAGTATTCTTGCCATACATCACATCTCAGATACAAAATAAGAGCAGGGTTGATATTATCTGGGATGAATATTTCCCAGACAGTTTGAAAGCCGACACCAGGAAGACGAGGGGTAAAGGCACCAGGAGACGAGTTGAGCCATCTAGTTCCATCCCTCGAAACTGGCAGGCCTTCCTTCGCATAGACGAGAACAAGGTGGAGTTGTTTGACTTTCTAGCAACGAGGATAGCAAACATTGAGACTGACAAGCAAATCGTCACCACAAACCACAAAGAAGTTTTTTGTACACAGCCACAAGATGTTACTGGTCTTTCCCCGTGTAGTCACGAGGAGGCAGATACAAGGATACTACTCCATGTCCAAGATGCAGTCAGACAGGGCTATACCAAGGTGTCAATCCGCACAGTGGACACAGATGTTTTGATCCTTGCAGTGGCAGCAACTGGATATCTTGACATCGATGAACTCTGGGTTGCTTTTGGCACAGGGAAGAATTTCAGGCACTTGGCAGCTCACGAGATGGCTGTGGCACTGGGACCAAACAAGTGCCGAGGGTTGCCATTCTTCCACGCCTTCACTGGGTGTGACACCGTGTCCTGCTTCGGCGGAAGGGGGAAGAAAACAGCATGGGAAACATGGAAAGCCTATGATGAGGTCACCTCAGCTTTCTGCGCACTGGCTGCCACACCAACCATTTCAACTGCAAATGACAACATGGATACACTGGAGCGTTTTGTTGTTCTGCTCTACGATCGAACAAGCAGCCAGGAACATGTTAACGATGCCCGCAAGCATCTCTTCACCCAGACTGGTAGATCAATAGAGGCTATCCCACCAACGCAAGAAGCCCTCAGACAACACATCAAGAGAGCTGCCTACCAAGCCGGCTTTTGTTGGGGCCAGATGATGATTTGCGCACCTGAGCTCCCATCGCCAAGTGAATGGGGTTGGAAACAGAGTAATAACGGCTGGGGGATATATTGGACAACCCTCACAGAGGCAACTGAGGCATGCCGACAATTGATTAGATGTGGATGCAAGAAGGGTTGCAGGAAACAGTGCAAGTGTGTTAAGGCCGCACTCCAGTGCTCAGCTCTGTGTCACTGTGCAGGGGAGTGCACACGATAGTATACAGGAGGAATAACACACCTGTTACATATACACAAACATGTGGAAGACTGTTTTGTAGACTGTTTTATAGTGAAAGTCACTTCCACAGCGTTAATGTGGCATTTTCACTTCATTTCCATTGTGTTTCTGGAGTTTGCTCAAAATAGCTCAAAAAGTAATTATTTTTGTAAAGAATAAGGACCAAATAAATGTTATGTGAGTTTGTTGACATTTAATTATGATCTTACAACCTGTTTACGTGAAAAAAACATCATAGGTGTGCTTGAGCAATAAGTAAATCTAGTTTTATAGACATCGGTACTGTGTATCTTATTATCTGTAAACGGCCATTTTTAAAATGGCCGCCATTTTGTCCCTAGGAAAAGATTTGAATGCCCCTATATCCAAAAATCTTCCTAGTAGTATGCTCTATCAGTGTTCAAAATTTCATGCTTGTATCACCAAAAGCACAATTTTTTCACATATCTGCTGGGCTATAAGGGCCGATTAAAAAAAAAAAAAAAAAAAAATTCTCGAAAATAATTTTTCGGTACCCGAATTCAACAGCTTTTTTTCTGGGTTTCCCACGGGAGTTGACCTTCAACATTTTAACACATGTTATTACACACCTTTACAAACATATTGGTGAAGAAATTTTTTGGTAACAATTTAGTTAACAGATTTTCATGTTTCCCTTACTAATTATGGGTTATTATGTAGAGAACAGTGACAAAAAAAATAATCTCAATTTAATCTATTTTAAGTTCAGGCTGCAACACAAAAAATGTGAAAAACGTCAAGGTGTATAAATACTTTCTGAAGCCACTTTATTTATTTCATTTTTTGACTTGGCCTTTCAAGTGGAAACTGCCAAAGTTTTGGAACAATAATTTCAACCTATGCAGCAAACTGGCTGTCTCTTCAAGAACTTCACGTTTTTACTTTTATCATAACTATAAAATAGCTTCAGTGTCCCATGTACAACTTTTGTTCTTTAATTGTTTTTATTTGCAGACATTTTGGCAACCTGGAATGATATTCTCAAAGCCAAATTCATAGTAAGTACACTTTCCTTGCTTCTGAGGTATGTAAGTGAACTGTAGATCCATTGATGGTCCTGTTGCTGTGATTAGTTGGCGAAATGGTATTCTTCTAGTCATCCTTTGGTTCCCTTCACAGCAATTTGCACATTTTTTTTCACCTTCAGTTGGAATACAACTTCATTTAGAAATGAAAATGAGGAGTCAGTTCTTGTTGAACTGGTGCTTCAGTTATTATTGGACTGCTGACTCGTGTGTTTTCTGCATCTTTCTGTGTATAGCCATGCCACGTTGAGAATCTTTTACAAGAGCAGAGGCCGGCCACCATTGAAACTCGGCAGAAGGTGCAAAGCAGTGCACAGATGCTTCGCACTCAAGGTAATGGCATCTAGCAGCACTGTTTATGTGCTGATACTTATGCTCATTTTGGAAGAGAAGCTTGCCTGTAATTCAACCATTAGTCTTTCGTGATTCCAACCTGTACCTCTTGATTCCAACCTGCCCTATATCCTATCTGCTGAGGTGAGAATATCTGGCAAGCGGTTGATCAATTTATTTCTGAGCTGTATCTTTGTTAAAGGGCTGGTAGGATGGCTTCGAGGTATGCACACTCCCCTCTAAAATGTCTAACCTCGATTTGAATCCTGACCCAGCTATAAACTGCCATCCTGGTGTTTCACAGGCAGGTTGATCAATTCATCAATGCATATGCTGTCCATCAGATGGATGTTAAACTGAGCGTCCCGTCTGTCGGAATTAATTGGTGTACGTTAAAAATCCCACGGTGTCCTTCGTGAGGAGTAGGCGAGCTATTGCCTGAACCATGAACAAATTACAAATTCCGCTCCCAACTACTGTTGGGAAGGCAATGGCAAACCACCCAGTGTAGGGAAGGCAATGGCAAACCATCCAGTGTAACTTTGCCAATAAACTGCTTTGGCAGCACCAACGCTCTGCAACAGAGTATGGTACAACAGAATCAGATCAGATCTTTGTTAATACTCGTGCTTGTGTTCTGTTGTTTGCAGAAGATGGATCCAGCAGGAACCCTGAAATTCCATACTCGAGAACAATCAAGGAACAAGAAAAGTCTGTCGACGTCAGACGTAGACCCAATGGCGTATCAAAGCATCATACGGTTGCCAGGTGCATTTCTTTGGTTGAAGTCCTGATCTATCTTGTTTGGCTTAGGTTTGCATTCGATCAGTGGAATGCAGCATGGTGTGTTCTTATTCAATATATTTATTTTTGCTCTGCTTTCTCCTTGCTTTAATGCAGTCATTTGTCGTTTTAATGCAACGAAGATACCAGCAGCAGCCACAGGTTTTCATATCATTTGTGTGGCATTTTTATCCTCGCCGTAGGAGAGGGTTTTACATTTGTCTGTTTGTCTGTCTGTCACTTGCAAAATCGAATATTTTTCAAGTATATTGGTCAGTTGCGTTTATTATTCTCTGTCTGTCACCGGCCTACAGGTCACAATTATAAACCGATCGTCATGAAACTTCACCAACTTGTAGAGGTCATCACAATTGAGAAGCCTATTGATTTTGAGGTCAAAGGTCAAAGTTCATCTGGAGGTCAAATTTCTAAAATCGCCATTTTTAATCCGATTGACTTGAAAATTTAACAGCATTTGCATAGTGCCTCACTGAATTAGGAAACCAACTATTCTTGAGGTCAAAAGGTCAAAGATGAACTCTAGGTCATGCTTCTAAAATCATTAATTTTCATCTAAAAATTGTTGCTTTTTATCCTATTGACCAGAGCTTTGATCAAGATCGTCAATTTTGATCTTGATGAAATGGACAATTTGCTGGATCAATTGCAACCTTTTTTTGGTTGCATCCGGCAAGTATGTTGATCGGTTGGTTTGTTACTTGCCGGAAAAGATTCCGGCAAGTATGTTGATCTGTTCGTTTGTCTGTCTGTTTGTTACTTGCCGGAAAAGATTCCGGCAAATATGTTGATCGGTTGGTTTGTCTGTCTGTCTGTTTGCAGCACTACGTCTACACCGTTGCACGAAGAATCGCCAAACTTTGCACATGTATTTATTTGTCTTTCCCTGGAATAGACTGTGCCCAATTGATGTCATCGGTCACGTGGTTCGGCCACCATCTTGGAAAAATAGAAAACCTTTGCACCTCTATATCTCCAAAAGTGCTGAATAGAAAAAATTGAGACATGGCTCATTGTAAAGAACTCTCCATGGGGAATAAAATATGTTAATGACATCAGTCACGTGGTTCGGCCGCCATCTTGGAAAACCGAAAAACTTTGCACCTCCATATCTCCGAAAGTGCTGAACAGAAAAAATTGAGACGTGGCTCATTGTAAAGAACTCTCCATGGGGAATAAAATATGTTAATGATGACGTCATCGGTCACGTGGTTCGGCCGCCATATTTGTCCTAAATGGCCGATAAAGTAAATTCCGGCAAGTCCTCGGTCTCTGACAGATTTTTCATCTGTTTGTCAGTCTGTTCGCAGTACGACGTCTACACCGTTGCACGTAGAATCGCCAAACTTTGCACGCATATTTCGCATGCCCTGGAATACACTGTGCCCAATTTTTAACTCTCTCGGCCCAAGGCCTCCATTATGACGTCATAATTTAATAATTCGACAAGTACAAAACTTCATCCAATGAAGATGTAATTTCTTGAGCGACATGATGGCATAAACTGGTGGAGAAAAAAATAATAATGATGACGTCATTGGTCACGTGGTTCCGCCGCCATCTTGGAAAAACCGAAAAACTTTGCACCTCTGAAACTCCGAAACTGCTGAATCGAAAACATTGAGACATGGCTCATTGTGAAGAACTCTGCATGGGGAATAAAATATTTTAATGATGTCATTGGTGCCTCCATTATGACGTCATAATTCGACAAGTACAAAACTTCATCGATCAAGATGAAATTTCTTGAGCATCATCAAGGAATAAATTAGTTTAGAAAACAAATAATGATGACGTCATCTTACGTGTTTCGGTCGCCATATTTGTCCAAAATGGCCGATTTTAAAAAGTACATTCCGGCAAGTCCTCGGTGTCTGACCGATTTTTCATTTGTTTGTTTGTCCGCACAGAATAAATATGGTTTTCTCTGCAAGAGTTGGTCCGATTTTGAGGAAATTTTCACCAAAGGTGCACCTCCTCCAGTATAATTTTTAAAAATTGTAATTATGATGTCATAGATTACGTGGATCACGTGGCGCCATCTTGGAAAAACTGAAAAACTTTGCACCTCTTTATCTCCGAAAGCGCTGCGTAGAAGAAATTGAGACATGGCTCATTGTAAAGAACTCTCCATGGGGAATAAGAGATGTTAATGATGTCATACGTGCCTCTATTATGACATTCGACAAGTACAAAAGTTAATCCGATGAAGATGAGATTTCTTGAGCGTCTTCGAGAGAGATTTGTGGAGAAAAAAAGATGACGTCATCCGTCACGTGGTGCGGCCGCCATATTTGTTTTAACAAAAAGCCTTAATAAAAACGAAAAACACATCCTGGCGAGGGTCTGCGATCTCTGATTGCTCTTTCTTGTTCCCCTTTGTTGATTGCTTTGTCCTAAGAGCAGAACGAGTGATAATTATGTTCCAAATCGATTGATTTGTAATATATATGCTGTTTAATAATTTGTAAAATATAAAAGCATTCAGTAAGATCAAAATTTATTTGTTGGGTATGCCAGGTAATTGCATATGCTGACAAGCCATCGCTGTGCGAGCAAGAAATAACTTGCTGCTTAAAAATTGATTTGGATGGAAGTGCATACAGGGTTGCATCGGTTTTGATTCGCTGTCAATTGAAAATACAAATTTGAATGCTTCGTACAAAGGTGACCGTTCGAGTCCACTTTCGAGCAGCATCGATGCAAGTGGAAGTTTTGTTGGGTCGCTTGATGAAGTGATTTGTATGAAATATATGTCAAAACGTTGATTAATCTAGTGTGCAGGAATTACTGACCATTCCCTTTTCAGTTTTGGCTTGACAATGGACGACTTCATAAACTGTAAGGTTTGTTATGAGCTTTGGGATGTTGACCACAGTTGACTATCTGACAATATCGCACCACAAACACTGTTTATTCCTTCCTTGAGGTTTCGTTGTGCAGTGAAAACAATAAAACGATCTCACTATCTTGCACTAGAACCACGTGCTGTGTTTGATTAGTTCTACTATACTCCACCCAATTAGTGTCTCCAGGATTGGGTTGTTTAGTTTAGAACAAGCTCTCCCTTCTATTCCTTTGTATTTATTTTTGAAAAATATGTTCTCATTCCTCTGGTTTATTTATTTCAACGGCCGGGCCCGTGTGATTGACCACTTGCGACCAACGGATGTCAAATGGTCTGTACTGTGTGATGTCAGAAGGTACTCTATGCGTTTTTGCAAGATGAGCTTACCAGAACTTTGCCCCTTAGTCTTTAGTAAGTGAAGCCTTCGCTTGGACAGGCCAGGACCAGCCACTAATCGGCATGAAGCATGATTTCACGCGGTTGGGAGATTTGAATCGGCGTCAGTGGTTGGAAGAGTCGGGACCCTGCAAGCAGCAACCGCATGTGGAAGGGCCAAATACTAGTTGAGCCAGGGCCAGGATCCCGCTGTGGGGACGTTGTGCTGAGTACGTGGGGCCCTACCGCCTACCAGTCAACCCATCTTACTATAATTCCCCAAATGTCCGTCTGTCTGTTCGAAGGTACCGTAAAAACTGCTGAACCGATCGCAAAGATATTTTGGGTCAGTAATCCTGGGATCTCCAGGAGTAAAATAGGCTATTTCGTTTTCCCAATTTCAGCTTTGGTCTCCAGCATTCTCAGGCTTGGACTCCCGCATAACATTCACGTTCGCATAACGTTCATTGTGACGATGTTGTGATGATGTATGTGTTCACGATAGTGTTTGCCGTGATGGTGTGAACGTAATTTCGTAATGTTTTTCGTTTCGTAATCCTTTAATGAACGTTGAATGTTTCATGAACGTTTAATGTTTAATGAACGTTTAATGCCTTTCAATGTACGGGGCCGCACGCACGCTACATTGGACGGGCCAGCGTGTACATTGCCTTTCGCCGTCAGGCTCGGGTAAACCGCTGAGCCCCATCCGTGATGGGGACTGGGGCTTGAGACAGTGTCCCACGAACGAGGAATTCCCAGTAAGCGCGAGTCATCAGCTCGCGTTGATTAAGTCTCTACCCTTTGCACACACAGCCCGTTGCTACTACCGATCGGACAGTTTGATGAGATTCTCTGATCAGCCCCTGCACGGGCCGTTCTCGGCTCGTGCCGGTGCACCGAAAAGATGAGCGAACTTGACTGTCTAAAACAACAACAACAACATGCATTTTAAGGCCATTTTCCCTGCTAGAGCGGGGGTTAGCCTTGCGGTCCCCATGACAATCTTCTCCATCTTGCCCTATTTTCTGCATCTCTCCTTGTTAACCCCCTTGCCCGCATTTCTTCTTCCACCATCTTTAGCCAAGTCTTTCTCGGTCTTCCCCGTCCTCTACTTCCTTCTACATTCATTTCCATCACTCTTCTCAACCAGTCACTTTCATCCTTCCTCAACACATGACCAAACCATCTCAACCTGTTCCTCTTCACAGCATCAATCACAGGCTCTATTCCCATCATCTTTCGCAATTCATCATTTGTCTTCCTCTCTCTCAACGATACTCCGCACATCCATCGAACCATTCGCATTTCCACCCTTTCCAACCTTCGTTGCTGCTCTATGTCCATTACCCATGTCTCGCTCCCATAAATCATAACACTTCTCACACATGCAGCATACACCTTTCCCTTCAGCTTCAACGACACTCCCCTCCTCATCAGCACGCCACTCAGTTCCCGAAACTTCTTCCATGCACATCTCACTCTAGCAACCGTTGCCGAGTCTGATCCACCTTCTCCATTCAGCATCTCAGAGGTAGCAAAATGTTTTCACACCTTCCAGCTTCATGCCGTCTCCAAGATCCAACTCAACATTTCCTCCATCTGCAGCTCCCTCTGTGCACACCTTACATTTGAATGTAGCTGCCACACTTGTTAATGACCCTCTCAGACCACTATATTTTTGATGAACCCACTCAGCGCACATTGTACATTGAATGGAGTTCACTCCGACACCCTTCCTGCACACAGCACAGGGCCACTGCCCAGTTCTTTCCACCTCACCACATGCTTTACCACTTGCCATCACCTTCGTCTTTCCGATATTCACCTTCAGACCTTTTGTCTCCATACATTCCTTCCACTTGTTCATCTTTTCCTTCAGTCCATCCATACTTTCCGCAATCAACACCAGATCATCTGCATACAACAACTCCCACGGTAAACCCTCCTTTGCGTTCTGAGCCAGCACCTCCACCACAGCTACAAATAGTAGTGGACTTAGTACCGACCCCTGATGCCCTCCCACCTTCACCTCAAACTCACCACTGTTCCCGTCCTTCGTCCTTACAGCTGTGCGCGCTCTTTTGTACATTGTCATCACTACTCTGATCAACCATTCCTCCACTCATAACTGCACATCGGATTTTTATGTGAAAAAATAAAAAATATTTTTTCACATAAAACGGCTTTTTTGCGCGCAAAAAAATTGTTTTGCTATTTTCGGAGAAAAAAAAAAATTCGCCCTTTTTCGGGAAAAATAAAATAAAATGCCCTCTTTGGTCGAAAATGTCTGGCAACGCTAAAAAAAATTAGGGAATTTTTCGAAATTTTTAACTGCGATCGAAATTTTTAACTGCGATCGATCTCAAAAACAAAACGTTGCGTCCACTTGCATGCGTTGCGTCCCCAGCGTGTACAGCAGTGAGGCGGTGTACTACAGTGAGAGAGTGTACACAAAGTGTGAACAAGTCTCCTATCAAGATGAGTGCTCTTCGTGACAAGTGGCTGAAGGAATACAACGCTGATGGCGATGGGGCCACCTTCAAGTACGTGTCGAGTGACACGGCTTTCTGTCGAGCTTGTGAAAAGACTTTCCGGGCGAAGCAGAAGTCTGAGCTGGCCCAACATGTCCGAGGAGACCGCCACAAGAGCAACTTGTCCTTGAAGAAGAAGAGGACGGTCACGCAAGCCACCATGGAGGACTTTGGTGGCGGAAAGAGGCACAAGTGCGACGTCGTGGCTCAGGAGCTGTGCCAGGCCATGCTGGCCGCTGGCATCCCATGGTCGAAATTGGAAAACCCTGCCCTCCGGTCATTCCTGGAGAAGCACATCACTCTCCAGATCCCCGATGAAAGCTGGTTCGAAAGCACTACCTCGACAAGCGCTACGACGAGGCCTTGGCGGGGATCCGTGCCGACCTCGGACAGCAGCCCATCTGGCTGTCCGTCGACGAGACGACCGATTCGATTCGGCAGGTCGATATGTGGCCAACATCATCGCGGGACGCTTGTCCAAGGAGGGTACTTTCGTCCCCACCTCGTCCAGTGCATGTTTCTGGAGAAGACCAACTCCGGGGAGATCGTGCGCGCAGTCAATGACACGCTGCGCTATCTTTGGCCTGATTTCAAGCCGGAGTGCCTCAAGGTCCTCGTCAGCGACGCCGCGGCCTATATGATCAAGGCCGGCCATGCCCTGAAGGAACTCTTCCCGGACTTGCTGCATGTGACTTGCGTTGCCCATGCGCTCCACCGTGTCTGCGAGACAGTCCGAGAAATGTTCAAGGACGTCAACGACCTGATTGCCACGACGAAGAAGGTGTTCGTCAAAGGCCCGTCGCGTGTTGTCCTTTGGAAGGAGCAGCAGCCCAATCTTTCTCTCCCCCCGGAGCCCATTCTGACTCGGTGGGGGACGTGGATCGACGCCGCGGTGTTTTACGCCGAGCACTTCGAGGCCGTCAAGGACATTGTGGACCAGCTGAACGATGACGGCGCGATGGCAATCCGGAGTGCCAAGGACCTGTTCGGAAAGGCGGACATCAAGCTCAGTTTGGTCTTCTTAAATGCCCATGTGTCGTTCATCCCGAAGATCCTTAAGCAGGTGGAGGAGGCCGGCATGGAGCTGGCCAAGGCCTTCCAGCTCCTTGATCAGGCCAAGGAGGAGCTCGAAAAGATCCGAGGCTGCCGTAAGGAGATCCTGCTCACCAAGTTCAAGGCGGTGCTGCAGCGCAATCCCGACATTGGTGTGCTGAGGACAGAGGCTTTGATCCTGGATGGAGATCAGCACAGATCTGAGGTTGGTGTGCCGGCTGGAGTCAAGCTTGCCGACATCCCCCTCTTGAGGTACTGCCCCCATCGTCAGCGTCGACGTGGAAAGGTCCTTCTCCGTCTACAGAAATGTCCTCACCGACCGCCGACACCGCCTCACCAAGGAGAACTTTACCAAGATAATGATTTCAAACACCTACTTTAACCGTTCCTAAAAGGGTCTTGTCAATTTCTTCTTGTCCTCTACTTATCAAACAATGCGGTTGCAATAAAGGTACCTGAACATCATTTTTTTTACCTGTTTACTAGCCCAGAGTGCTTAATGTTGTGCAGGAAAAAGCTTACCATTTTTTGTTCTTTTTTTGACTGATTTCTGAAAAACTTGGTAATAATAAAAAATGAATAAAATGGGGGAAAAAAATATTTCGGGATTTTTTCACATTAAAAAAAAAAAAACCCGCTTTTCAAAACATAAAAGGCCTATTTTCTTAACATAAAAATCCGTAGTCTACTCATAACTTCCTCAATGCCCATGTCAATACTTCGCCTGGAACCCTATCGAATGCTTTCTCCAGATCAACAAACCCAAGAAACAACTTCTTCCTCTTCTCCATGTGCTTCTCCTGCAACTGCCTCACAATAAAAAGCGCGTCTGTCGTTCCTTTTCCTGGCAGAAATCCAAACTGCATTTCGTCGATCTTCACTTGCTTCCTTATCCTCCTCTCCAACACCCTGTCCAATACCTTCATTCCATGCTTCAATAACTTTATCGCTCGGTACGAGCCACACTCCAGAGGGTCACCTTTCCCCTTGTATAGATGGACGAGTGTACTCAGTTCCCAATCCACTGGAATGCGGCCTTCTTTCACCACCAGATTACAGATCTGTCATTCTCTTCACACCCCAACTTTCTGCTGCCTTCAACACATCTCCCACAACTCCCGTCGGCCCTCCCGCTTTTCTGCTCTTCATTGCTTTTATCGCTTCCTCAACTTCCTTCTCAGTTATCTTCTCTGCCGGTCCTAAAACTGGGTTAGTCTCTATGTTGCCATCCCATTCATTCTCTGTATTCAACAGCATTTCTATATATATTTTCCATCTTCCTTTTATTCCATCTGGGTCCACAACGATTTGTCCCACTTCATCCTTCAAGCAACTCACCCATTACACATCACACCTCTCTTTCGCTATCTGCTTTGCAATCCTGAATACTGCTATCTGACCCTCTTCCGAATCCAATCGTTCTCCGAACATTTTCCTACATGCCTCCTGCGCCTTTGCTACCTCTTTCTTTGCAGCCTTCTTGGCTGCCTTATAACTTTCATGCTCTACTTTTCCTGCCCCTGTACCCTTCGCCTTCTGCCACTCCTTGAATTTCTTCCTCTTCTCGTCAATCCTCTTTCCAACTTCATCATCCCACCACCATGTTTCCGAGTGCCTCGGTGGTCCTTTTGTCCATCCACATACCTCACCAACGGCTCCCAACAGGCTATCTTTCATTGACATCCAACCACTTTCAAGCTCAACCACATCATCCTCTACCCAACTCAGCCTCTCTTTTAATGCCCCCCTTACTGTCACCTCTTTCAACCTCCACACCTTCATTCTTGGTTGGTACTTCACCCGCCGATCTCTCCTCGCACCTTTCACCCTTGTGTCGCAGACAACCAAGTGGTGCTGTGAAACAGCCTCCTCCCCCGGGATCACCTTTGTGTTCCGGAGGTGCCCCCTATCTCGCCTACGCACCATCAGGTAGTCAACGGTTGTCGTCGACCCACCCGACGTGTATGTAACAAGCTTATTATCCTCTTTCTGGAACTGAGTGTTACAAATCAACGAATCAGCTCCATCAGCAAACTCCAAAATCCTTTCACCTTCTCCATTTCTCACACCATATCCGTAACCCCCATGAACTCCCTCAAAACCATCCATACTCCTTCCCACATGTCCATTTAGGTCTCCTCCTACCACAACAACGTCCTCATCTTTCACGTTTTCCATCAGCTTCTCTATCGCACACCAGAACACAACATATGTCCACTCTTCTTCTGATCAATACTTCCACCACTTCTCCTGATCTCCCTGTCATTGTCCCTACATTCCATGTCCCAAACCTCAGAAACCGATCTCCACTTAGGGCATCAGACGTTTCGTCATAAATGGAGTGATTTCCACCCTTGCTTCGGTCGGGTTCCCCACCTTGAGTTTTGACGAGAGGGAGTGGGGTCCCCCATGGGGTACTTTGGGCTGTACCCTGCCCATATGTAGTTGTAATTGTCATGGTTCTCTTTTTGAGGCACTTTTTCTGGCCGGATGCCCTTCCTGACGCCAACCCTTTTAGTCGCCTCTTACGACACGCAGGGATACGGTGTACATATTCTAAACTGGGGTACACACCGGTCGTGGAAGGAGAACAACAAACACAACAACAGGCATTTTAAGGCCATTTTCCCTGCAAGAGCGGAGGTTAGCCTTGCGGTCCCCATGACGATCTTCTCCATTTGCCCTATTTCCTGCATCTCTCCTTGTTAACCCCTTTGCCCGCATTTCTTCTTCCACCATCTTTAGCCAAGTCTTTCTCGGTCTTCCCCGTCCTCTATTTCCTTCTACATTAATTTCCATCACTCTTCTCAACCAGTCACTTTCATCCTTCCTCAACACATGACCAAACCATCTCAACCTGTTCCTCTTCACAGCATCTTCACCTCTTCACCTCTTCACAGCATCTTCACCTCTTCACCGTCACCTCTTCACATACATACATATATATATTGTTACGGATCTCTCCGTCGGCCTTCTTCCCCTTATCAAGGGGGGATCAACCCCCTTGTCTTTGACTGACCGACGTGTATCCTGAAGTTGCACAGCTACCCCCGAATAGGCAGGGGCACAACTTCGTTCGTAACCGCGGACAGATGTTAATTGCCGAGCGGTCTAGCAACCGCGGCACGAACCATTAGCAGAGACTAACCCGATCCTGAACGTTGGCCCAAATAGCGCCACAGGTTTTCAATGAGGGAAATCACAAAAACGATGAATGTGAAGAAGAGGAAGACAGGAGGAAAAGAAGAGGAGGAGAGAAGAAGAGGAAGAAAAAAGAAAAGAAAAGAGGAAGACAGAAGTAAGAAATATCAATATAATTTATTACTACTATTTACAAATTCAAAAGAAACCAAGGAGGAGGAAGGATAATAAAATAAAGGCAGAAAGAGGGACGGACCAGAAGGACACAGTGCAACACTAGCTTAACTAAACGATCTTACTTCACCCCAGGACAAGACAAAAGACAGACTACAAGCACACTTACACGGGGGATGAAGGCAGGAACGAAGGACTGGAAGGAGAGGAAGGTTCAGCTGGAGCAGAGGAATGGCTGGACGGACGAGGCGGGATCACAAGGCGGGGAGGATGCGGGTGGTTGGTATGATCGCGGCCCGAGTTGAGCAGCCGCCGACTCTCCTCAACCATCTCTCGTACGGCGACGTTGCTTTGTCGCTGCAATTGCCGTCACCGCTCAAGCTGCCGTGGTCAAAACGGCGATGGTCTCCATGCTCGTTGGTTTGTGGGGTTCCCTTGGTCATCCACTTCCTCAATCGTCTCAGGTGGGGGTGCGTCGCGTGCTTCCCAAAAACTCATCTGCCGCATCACTCTCCAAAAGGCTTGCGCGGGCGCTTTTATATCGTGCCTCGCGATCAACCCGCGCCACGCCCGTGCTGGTATCTCACCAGTCCCGATTGGCGGGTGGGGGCTCGCTGGCTCCACCTTCCGATGGCGATGGCGGAGACACGCCTTTCTTCTCCGAAATTACCTCATGGCTAATGGTGGAGTGCAATTGGCAATTGCTGACAAATGGAGAATTGGAAGGGAATCTACCTTATTTCAATTCGGTGCAATGCAGTGTCCATTAATGGAAGACAGAGCCTTAAACTAATACACATAATAAGGAGATAACTACTGAAAAGGGAAATCTATGATTTGCTCCCTGATTGTATGTGGACTAACTAAGGGACGACCTTTGACCTTTACACACAACACGGAGGGTGATATTTACACAAAAAAAAAACACAATTCTGAAATCCACAACACTGCACCCTCATCCTCTTAGGCACGTCCCGGGCCAATTAAACTTTTCCCTTTAGTGTGGCACGTAGGTGTAGTTCCCTCTACATTTAACCTGACCCTGAGTGTGACAGTTTTAAAACACAAATAAGTATGCCCCCCTGCTGCATTGCACCCTGCCTAACAGACTTACGCCCACAGCTAATCGAATTGCGGAATGGTTTTCAAGCTACACATTTACGGTGGGGAGCATTATTTACAATCGACGCTGGTATTTACAAAACTAACCCAGGACCTGTGATTGTTCTTTTTGGGGGGGAGACAGCCTGCCCTGCATCGATGCCCCAGCACCAACAACGAGCACCATAAAGCACCAAAAACGCACCGGAGTGCACAGTCACCACAGTTCATAATAAAAAAAATAAACAAACCCCTGGTGCTGTCTTGCTCTTCGGCTCCCTCTGCTGGCTATTGTCGTTCTTCCAGATGTTGTCTTTCTTCTTTGCTGGCGGCCTATTTGGTGGAAATAAACGTGCACAAAACGTGTCCATTGTTTTTATTTATGGCCCACAGGGCCGACTAGGAGTGGTTCACCTGTATGGCATAGGTGCCATGTTACCAAGGTCCGCCAGCAAGATCTCGGGCCATCATGGTCGGTTCCAGCAGAGGGGCCATGCCCCAACCCGTGGGGTCCATAAGTGGTGCTCAGCCACAGACATGTGGTCCAGAAGTGGTGCATCGATGCAGGCAGCTGTGGTTGCGCGAGTTCGGGCACACAACGGCGGTCTCCCGCACGCTCCCCTCGGTGCCCAGAGAGCACAGTCCTCGGGTGGGGGACAGGGGAACAGAAGACAGGTGAGCGAGGGGTAAGGTCACAAGGGTACACATCAAAACAGGTAATGCAGCACGAGGTGCGTACGGAGAGCGAAGTGAGAAAGCTCGTCCCTACTGTACGCCCCCCCCCCCCCCACATGTGACCTACACTACCCCCCCTTGCCCCTCCCCGTATGTACAAAAACCTACACATTTACAAATTCGTCACTACTGTCTTGTCTTCCCCATATTTCCCCGATAGCAAATTCGTCACCACAATCCCTCTAATCCAAATTTTCCATCACCAATTCATCATCAATCCCTCTTAAGGAGGAAGAGATGGAACAACAAAGCACAATGTCTCACCCACGTCATGATGCGTCTCACATTCCAAACATTTGCACAAAAATAACCAAAACACATGGCATGGTGCGGAGCACCGTCGTTACCTCAGGTGAGTGGATGTAGATGGTGCAAGGAGATTTCAATCCTAACTATCCTCTACATGACTTTAACACACTTTACACTACCCGGGGTCTTTCCCTGCCAAACCATTGGCCATCTTACTCTATGCGGTTCTGAGAACCAAATTCCCATTGACCAAACTGTGGTGCTTCATCAATTTGGGCTCACTCCCCCGATTCAACTCCCTGTGCCTTTGCACAATTTCCGGGCTGAGTCGTGTGGCTCTCCCAGCAGGTCTACCCACCTGCACACCTCCACCACTGCAGTTGCCTCCAAGCTTTCCTGCTCCTTACCTCACCTATCTACCTGGGGAAGGCCCTCTGGCGCTCTCCCCACTCGGTGCCCTCTGGCACTGGGCTACCCGGGTCCGTCCTCCGGATCCTCGGGCCCCATCCACAACTCTACCGGCTCCCAGAGCCCACCTGCGGCCTCACCTGGCCGACATCCTAACAGTGGCGGAGTGTCCATTCAACTACACACACTAACAGGCCACACGCCCAGCCATTTCCACGACACTAATGCACCCATCCAAACACAATTCTTCCACACGCACCACAGATGCCGATATCCAACCCCAATTTACCTGTACCCTCTACCTAACGCTTAAACTACCCTCCCCGGGTATTCGTGATGGGGTCTCCATCCTCCCCATCCACACCTTCGCACCATCCATTCCACGCCACAGTTTCCACCATACTCACTCCATACCATCCATTCCATACTCCATATATTCCATACTCCATGTATTCCCCACAACCATTCTCCATACACCTGTATTTGCACACCTGTGCCATCACCCCTGGTGCTTCCTGCACCTTCCCTCCTCCAGGACCATTTGCTCAACACAACACACAATCACCACTACTCAGTCATACACTGCTCAATACACTTTCGATCCCCAAACACTCGGCATCATCTGATCTAACTACTCCCCTCTGAAACTCGCGCTTCCCAGTCGCCCCTTACATTATTGCGCTCCCTCGTCATTATAATCCAACTACCCTCTCTATGTCCCCACTACCTGTCCAATGTCGCTAACTAAACTTACCGTTGCCTATGGTCAATCTCTAGGTCCCTATACATTTATCCTAACCCTCCCGGGCTAGTTTTCACTGCCAAACCCCATAAACCTATAGCTCCTTTGCCCCCGTTGTGAGGGATGGTGGATTTGCCATCCCTCCACATCGGGCATCTCTCACTACAAATTTTGCTCATCCAATTCCCGTCAATCAAAATTTTCCAATCACAGCCAATCCTTCTACCAATCCTTCGCCAATCATCAATTTTTTCCCAATCACAAATTCCCTATCCCTCAATTTCGGGTCCAAAACACTTACCATCACAGTCTACTCACTTGAGCCTCTCGGTGCGTCTTTACATTATTACACAGCTCGGCTCTGCACAGTCGAGCAATGAATTCGGGTGGTTTGGTCGCCTGCAGGTTGAGTCCGTCTGACATTCACGATTCTGGGGAGGAGGCTTCGTTGGGCCGAGATTCCATGCACCATCTCGGCGCGGCACCTTGTGGTCACCGGCCCGATGGCTCAATCTCGCCCGGTCGGAACCCCGTCCCCGCCACCAGGGGGCACCGTCCGCTTCCTCTTACCCGCTCTTGAACCGGACTTGTCGCCTTGCCCGTCTAGGCCCAGACTCGACCGTGCGGGGCCTAGCATCCAACAAAGCGCACCGCGCACGCTACCCGTTGCCCTAAACGCTGCCCCGTTCAACGTCGATGCTTCACTCGCAAACGCGACCCATTTCACACTCACAAAACCTGGCGTCTCGGCACCTCCAGTGCATCCCACACACTCAGTCCATTCCACCACCGCACTCCCCGTTACACACCACACCTCTCGCGCACACTCGCCGTTCGCACACTTCGTTCCACACCTCTCCTCCGTTACGTCCTCCATAACACTCACCATGGGCGTGCACTCTTGCATCCACCCACTAATGCGCTCCGATGGGCTCTCCCACACCCGCGCCACAACCAACTCAGGTGTGCTTCCTCGCACACGTTCCACCACCACCTTACTCTCCGTGTCGCACTCATTTTTGCACGTACACTCCGTATCGCTCTCACTCCCTTTGTCACACTCTGTACACCCCGACGTGCATTCTCGCTCGCACTCGGTTTCACACTCGCGCTTTGTAACACGCTCACTCTTTGACGCACACTTTTTTTCTCACACGCGTGCCATTCTTTCGTACACCACGCCCCTCGGACCTCCCACAAACGCCCGGGTGCCATATTGACCCCAATCGCGCGACAATTCTCTTCGCGCCAGACATCCTTTTACAAAATCTCCTCGCACAACATACAGCACGACTCACCTGGGGGATCCTTTTCTCCACGCGCACCTGCAAATCTTTATAAGGATTAGCAAGTATGGCATCAGGATGTGTATTCGGACTTTGAGCAATTTCCATTCCTTCCTCCGACTGTTGCTCTTCTACGTCTGTCGTTTCTACAATTTCAACGATACCCACTACTTTTCCTTTGACGACCGCTGGCTTTATTAAAATTCCCTCGACCTCAGCGGTCGCTGGCTGCCCCATACCCCGGGTCGCGATCTCTATACCCATCATTTTACCCGCGCTTTTCTCCACTTCGCCCAACCAGCGCTTCTCGACCCGCTTTACCTCGTCGTGCACCCTCGGGACCCTCTCGGCCACCATGCGATCCATGGTCTCCCCACATTTTTGCATGCGGTCACCCATTCTGTCCCCAATTTTGCCGATTCGCTCCATTTTACTTCCTAGCCTCTCAAATTTGCTGTCTATCTTCCCAATTTGGACACTGGTACCCCTCGCTTCGTCCCTCATTTCTCTGATTTCCGCCCTTGCTTTGTCCACCTGCAGGTTGAGGGACGCCTGCATTTGTGCCATAAATTGCTCCACGAGGGCCTGCATCTGGACCATCCCTCTCACCTGTGCAGCGGGTGCGGCCGCCGTAGTCATGTGCGAGCCGCCATTTTGTGTTTCTACTACCACGTGCGCGAGGGCGCCATCTCGTGTACCTGATACCTCCGCAACCACATCTT